>NC_064265.1:39492272-39795933 GCF_003254725.2 Canis lupus dingo | reverse complement strand
AACAGGAAATCTGTCCCGTTTCTCACAACCAAAGCTTTTGGCACTTAAAAATATTACACCTTTTATTTTGAGACCCAGATTTTATTTTGTTTTGTTTTTCTCAAGATCCTTGGTATTACTTGTTCTACCGTGATATACTTACCAATGAAGAGTGTTTATACCCACAGAATGTAACATTGTTGTTTTAATGACCTTTGTTTCTAATCTTTTTATCATCACCATAACAGCCAAGCTGTCATCTCTCCCTCACTATATAGGCGAGCACCTAACAAACTCTGTAAGTATCTAAAGAGTACCACTTTCTAATTTGTTACTGTGATCTGCTGTATTTCCAGAAACCAAATAAACAAGCTTATTAAAATTTCCTCAAAGAGGAACTCAAAGAGTTAAAAATAGAGCTACCCTACAACCCAGCAGTTTGCACTACTGGGGATTTACCCCAAAGATACAGATACAGTGAAATGGTAGGACACCTGCACCACAATGTTTATAGCAGCAATGTCCATAATAGCCAAACTGTGGAAGGAACCTTGGTGTCCATTGAAAGATGAATGGAGGGATCCCTGGGTGGCGCAGCGGTTTGGCGCCTGCCTTTGGCCCAGGGCGCGATCCTGGAGACCCGGGATCGAATCCCACATCGGGCTCCCGGTGCTTGGAGCCTGCTTCTCCCTCTGCCTGTGTCTCTGCCTCTCTCTCTCTCTCCGTGTGACTATCATGAATAAATAAATTTAAAAAGAAAAAAATGTTAAAAAAAAAAAAAAAAAAGAAAGATGAATGGATAAAGAAGATGTGGTATATATATTCAATGGAATATTACTCAGCCATTAGAAATGACGAATACCCACCTTTTGCTTCAACATGGATGTAACTGGAGGGTATTATGCTGAGTGACATAAGTCAATCAGAGGACAATAATCATATGGTTTCACCCATATGGGGAATATTAAAAATAGTGAAATGGATTATAGGGGAAAGGAGAGAAAATGAGTGGGAAAAATTTGAGAGGGTGACCAAACATGAGAGACTCCTAACTCTGGGAAATGAACAAGGGGTAGTGGAAGGGGAGATGGGCAGGGGGATGGGGTGACTAGGTGACAGGCACTGAGGGGGGCACTTGATGGGATGAGCACTGGGTGTTATACTATATGTTGGCAAATTGAACTCCAATTATACACACACACACACACACACAAATATATAAATTATAAATAAATTATTAAATAAATAAATAAATAAATAAATAAATAAATAAATAAATGCTAGGTGAGGAATTTTTTGGTTAGCAAAGACCATAATATCTGGCTACTCAGAAGCCTTTCCAAGTCTTACTGTTAGCATATTGACTATTTCCTGAGTGGTAGAATGTGCTGCTTACCTTTCATATAAGTGAGGTGTTGTGTGGTATACGTGTTTGTGGGTTGTGTTGTTACCCAAAACAAATTTCACCATTCTAATAATTTTTAGTCTTAAACAAATTGAGCAGTGGATCTTTCTAATCACAGACTGCACATGTATTTCAGACTTCAATGACCTTCTATCAACAAACTAAATTAACTTAAGACAGAACATATGTAACGGGGATGAGGGAATGCTTTCACACATTTGGAAGAAGCCAAGGTCAATGTTTGGCTTCTGGTCATATACTAGATTGATGTGTGTAATCTTGCACAAGTTGAGAGCACAAACACACTCATGCCACATGCATGCACTCACTCATGCACACATTGACCCTCAGAGGCCTGTGTGGTTTGTTATTCTAGTAACTAAATCCAGTTCCCTTTCCTAACCTGAGTACACTCAAGGCTGAGTCTCTCTACTTTCCACGTTATACACACGATATGTTGTATAGAGAGTGCTTTGTTCTTGGATATTATTATGAAAAGCAAAAGATTCCTGGGACTGACAAAGAGATGATGCTCTCACAGCATCTGTCAAATGAAGAAAGCAAAAAGAGAGCACTGTTTTAGAAATGACATATTCTATTTTGAAGAAAATTTGTAATCTCACTCTAACAATCTACTCTTTTTTACTCGACTCCTAGAAATGGCTCCTTTTTCACATTTCTGCCTCTCCTTCCTCTATTTTTAATTATTATTATTATTATTTTTATTCTTCAACCATCAGAGCATTCTGCTCTCTCCAGCCAATACTGAAAGTAATTTCAGGCAATGGCATGATTCGAGGCTGCATCATTACTCTAGAGAAAAATGAAAAGCATTACATTGGCCATTATCATCATGCCAAAAAGGGAAAAAGCACACTTAAATAACTGCTGAGTTAAGCCCTAATCTTCATTGCCTAGACAGTTGCTATCCAAGCAAAGATTCTGTCATCGACTTATCTTCAAATATATATTAAAAGCTTAGTTTCATTTTCATTTCCGAAGATTATATCTAATCAGTAACCATCCTGGAGCACAGAGTAAAAATATAAAACCTCTTATCTTACATGCTAATCATAAGGCTGGGATGATCTCCACCTATTCCAAACTACTGCTAAGTATCTCTGAGATGAGGAGGAGCCATTAAGTCTACAGTGAGAGTATGAATTGATGAGGAACCTCTAAAATACTTGGGAACATTTATAACTAACTCAGAGCTGCTTATCCATTTTAATATTGTTGTAGATGTCAATTAGTCCCATGCCCTAAGAGATTTAATGTTCACACAAAGACATTTCTCCCCGCACTCACATTTCTATCCCTTCACTTATTAGGTAATTTGACTAAGACTTAAGAAACTAAATTTGAGGGCTTAACTTTGAAACCTGAATTTGGAGAATATCAGTTTTCCTTAATGCTTCATTCATTGCCTAAACACTGACTAGTACAAAGCACACAGACTCAACAAATGACGTTAAAATCTTATTGATTCTGCAGTAGGATGCAGAAATAATCCAAAAATGGGGTTACCTTTGGGAAAAGTTTTAAAATAGGTGATTTGTTTTTGTAACCTTCTCTTCTCACCTCATTTCCTCATTATGTTTCTTTACATTTACTCACTCTTTCTTCACCAAACATTCTTAGGGAAGCCTTGTATTTTACCTAAAGCTTCTATTCAATATTTAATTTCTTTAGACCCAAATGTTACATTCTTCATCAACTTAAACAGCAGAAAGAAGTTGGGGCACCCAGGTGCCTCAGTTGGTTAAGTGGCCAACTCTTGATTTCCATGGGTCATGTTCTCAGGGTTCCGGGATCAAGTGCTTCACTGGGCTCTATACTCAGGAGGAAATAGGATTGAGGATTTCTTTTGCTCTCCCTCTGCCCTTCCCCACACTCATGTGCATTTGTACTCTCTCCCTCTCTAAGTAAATAATTTTCTTTAAAGGATCTGTAGAAAGAAGGAAGGAAGGGAGGGAGAGCATGAGGCAGATAATTGCCCAAACTCAATCTGATTTCCCAGCCCAGAATACTTAGAATACTTAGTTCTTAGACCCTTTCTTCCAATTCAGCAGCAAGATATGTAGAGAATAAAAGGAATTGTATATTAAGAAAGTAGAAGTATAGAGAAAATATATTTTGAGATACTCTCTTTCTCTATTCCTTTTGGTTCCAAAGAAATAGAAGAGAGAGTCATGATTTCATGACTGAGTTTATTTTGTAAGCAGAAGTTTAGAACTAAAAGGGACCAGCTCACATCTCCTTGGGGCTAATTAGTCCATTTGGTTTCCATTTATATGTGATCATCATTCATCATATTCTTCATTTATTTTGGTTCAGATTCCTCTACTGTGACTGTATATTTCCTCTTTCTATTTTACAAAGAGCCTTCTTTTTCCATGAGAAAAAACTAGCCATACTCCAGGCCATGCTGAGGCCCTCTTCCAAATTCTGCTCTCTATGGCCAAGCCCCATCAATATCCCCCAGTGAAGGTCCACCTGTACTGCCTTGATCTGACAATGATTGAGTGGCCATTTAAACATCCAAGGCCTATTCATATTATTTTCCCCTTCCCCACTTTCCTTCCTTCAGAGTTGTTTTGAGCCAAGAAAGAAGCTTCTAATATAGCTTATCATCTTAACATACCTTGTGGAACTGAAGAAATCACACAGTATGCTCCAGCACCTCAGAAATAGAAATTATCAAGTTTTGAGATAATACATTTAATAATCACCATAGCTTCAATTAAGGACATCCACTAATAGAGGCATTTCTTTCTGCTTAATCATCTTTTCTTTGCATTAGTAAGTTATTTCTGGCAGGAAACCCAAGATTATTAAGCTGCTGCACTCCCCTACTTCATTTATAAGTATTTCCACCTGGACTGGATTTGTGAAGATTCAAAAAAAAAAAAAAAAAAAACACACAAAATATCTTGCCTCTCAACAAAATATTTGGACCCTGGAATGAACTGAAGCTCTGAACAGAGAGAAAATGACAGCATCAGCTCAATATTTTTAGGGATGTGTTCATTTTAATCTCTCTAAGTCTAGTTACCAAAAACACCTTGGGAGCCAGTCCACCAGCCTCCATAACAGCAGTGCAACTTAAAACTGTCTTCACTGAATCTCATGTCACTCTGCTTCAACATAATAAGATAAAAGGCTAAACCAACTCATCTCTCAATTCCAAAGAAGAAAAATTATTTTTCAGAGCTATGTTCTTAACTTATCTAAGAAATTACTGCAGCCTTTTGTAATGTTTTCTCCCATAGCTAATAATTCTGGATATTCATTAGTGGTAGTATTGTCGATGATTGCTAATGAAGAAGAGATTTAGTTTCTTACATCTTCTACTTGTGCTGCATTATAAAATATTACTTGAGGGTTTGAAGTGTTTCTTAAATCCTAAAATTAGAAATCAATCTGATTTAAATGAAGAATGCTTCTGTTTAGTTCAACAATAATTCTTTGTATTAAAACATATTTCTATTAGTGTAGTAATAGAAACTTTGATATGAAGATTAATCCTTAATCCTTAAAATAGATTAATCCCAATCCTTAAAATAGAAAGCATATGCAAAAGAGGATGCTATTTACAACCACAATCTTCTATATCTCTGAACAATGCTGAAATAGTACAAGAGAAAGAAACTAGATTAATATGGCTGCCACTCAAATTCGGTAGGATATATACTTAGCTAGATATTTAAGTAAGTTTATCTTAAATTATATCCATAACATCATTGCTAAACAAGAAATAAGGTCAATAGAGAATTGGAAATTTGGATGAATCTGTGAAAAACAGAAGCCAAGATAAGATTAATAAAGGAAACCACAGATCAAACACACACAGGCATGGACTGCTGCAGAGGTGAGGGTGTCTCTAAGGTTATCCAGACTTGTTTTCAGCAATTCATGAGAGGCCCCAGGGCAATTACTGGAAATGAGAAATTGCATTAGAAGCAAATATGCCCCTTGGCTCCTCTTTCCTTCAATGCTGAGCAAGTGGCTACAGCAGAACATATCCATGAAGGAAAACAGGAAGGACAGAAGTGTTAACACCTAGTTTTAAACTACAGAAGGCAAGCTATGGGTAAAACCCACCCATTGAAACTCTAACCCTTCCACCCCCTTCCACACAAAATAGTATTCACCATGGACAACCTCTGGTTATCAGAACAGCCTCCGGCGACAGGGGAATAGAGATTCTGAGATACAAAGATGAACAGATGATTGAAAATCACATGTGGTTCAGGAAAAACACCACCATGAAAAACAGGCACAAATAACAAAAGAACACAACCCCAGAAAATCAGAGATACAATAACAAACAGAAGAAACTTTAAAATAACTACAACTGATAACTTCAAAGAAAGTTGAAAAGATAAACAATTAGAGATCATAAATGTTTAAAATATTTCAAAAGTGAAATGAGCAAAAGGACTAATAATAGAAGGTAACAAAACCATGGAACTAGAAAGTAAACTATAAAAGAAAAGCTAGGAAAGATGAGAATAAAATAAGAAATCAGAGAGGCTAGATACAAGTAAACAAGAAATTTCTAAATATATCCGAAAGACCTGGTGAAACAGGTCTTCAGTTTAACATGGACCATGAAGTACCAACCAAGATGCAAACTGCCCCACCCTCCCAAAATATCATCCAGTAATTTCAAAGCACAATAAAAACCAACAGGTCAACTTTTACTAAGGAAAGATTTTACCTTTCTTAGAAATCTATACTATTCTTAGAAATCAACAAATCATGTATATTTTTTAAAGTGAATTATAAAAGATTTAGATTAACGAACAAGCTTAATTCAGGAGAGATATATAGAACACTCTCTTGAATATACTTAAAGGAACATATACTCAAAACTTCAAAAGAAATCAACAAAATTTCACTTACTTCCTGAAATTTTCAATAATTGCTGATGGTCCAATGCTACACCCCTCAAAACCAGAAAACCCACCTTAAAATACAGAAATAAATAAAACATAAAAAATTTAAAACATAATTACCATAATCCTAGAGGATATGAAAACATCAACAAAAACCTCTTAAATTCAACATGTGAATAGTTTCTTTAGGGAAAACACACACTGGTTATCTTTTCCAAACATTTCTTACAGAATGCAATGCTCTCTTTGTCATGTTTCTGTTTCCTATACCAAAAGGGAATATTGGCACAAACAAAAATCCCACATAGAAACAAAATATTTTTGATAAAGCAAGCCACTTAAAGAACAACCAGGCTCTCTGGCAAGAACAGAAATACAATAAAGGCTGATGATACCACTGATGAGACAGGTACAATTTATAGCCACAAACTGCCTTGGCAACACTAATCTGCACTCTCTTCCCCTACAGCAGATTTTGAAGTGGTTAGATCTTATCAATATTCCAGTTGTGCAAATTCCTATTGAAGCCAGTTATTAAAGGAGAAATTCACAGAGGCAGTCTGGCAATCAACAAGCCCAGGACTCCACTCCAGCTTTTTATATTAGGTCTTCCTGGTTGGGTTTCCTTCTCCAGGCTCCCGTGAAGGAAATGTTTTTTAAGCCTTATAGAGCTTCTGCATTGTAGGAGACAGAAACCTTAAAATTTATGCACTACTGGAATGATCTAGCAGCAAGTTCACTGATTTTAGGTCAGTACGAAGGAGAAGGACTGGGACTCACACCTGAGGCAGCCAGAAGCGGTTGTCTGCTTTCCAAATGTCCAAGTTCCTTGGTTCCAGTCTACCAGCTTGCCCTGAAGAATTACAGGTGAAGCATTTCTCCCTAAATCCAGTTTGCAAAACAGTAGCCACACCTATACAGATTGGTCAAAGAGAAATGAGTGGCGTGTGGGAAAACCATACTTTGCATGTAGTGATATCTTTTCTCACAAACACATAGGTTACTTGCTGACAAATTCTCAGTAACTTGAAAACAAGACACCCATGAAAGTGTTTTTTAAAATTCTGAGTAAGGGGCAACTGGGTGGTCAGTGTTTGCCTTTGGCTCAGGTAGTGATCCCAGGGTTGTGGGATCGAGTCCTGCATCAAGCTCCCCACAGGGAGCCTGCTTCTCCCTCTATGTCTCTGCCTCTCTCTCTGTGTCTCTCATGAATAAATAAATAAATAAAGCCTTTTAAAATGAATAAGTAAATTCTGAATCAATTTTAGTATAGTGAATTGAAGAAGATATATATATTATAATAATAACATATGATTTTTTAATTGTAATACAGGAATGGCAAACCAGAGCAATGTTATTCACAAAGGTGATTAAAAGTTGGGGGTGCTCATCAAGGTCTTTTGAAATGAGTAGTAAGTTTGGCCACAGTAGGATGAATTCAGAAAAGCTGTCTTATTTTTGTAACTATACTAACAATTTTTTTAAAAACTTGAGAACCTTCACTAATTATAAATATGCCTCCGTTTTTCTAACATAAACCATATAACATAATTCTCAGGATCAATCTGAAGAGAACCACAGAAAAAAAGGGAAAACGTCAGTAAATACTAATGATGACATAACATTAATTAAGCTACATTCCTTAAGTAAAATCACCAAGGTATAGATATGGAGCCCGCGGACTACTGTTTCACAGATAAGAGTGAAATCCATTCACATAATTGATATTTAATAGTGACTATATGATTATATTTGCTTAAATCATACCAGAAAATAATAATTGTTTTTAAGTTAAGGAAGGCATAAAAAGGAATACAAATATGCAAATTTAGAGACTGACTAAAAGAGGAAACTAAATAAAGTATAAAAGTATGAAAAAGTATGCAGCTAAGTCCAGATATAAATTACCAAGACTACACATTCAAGTATTCCAATAAAAGTAAATCTGTGAAGAAAATAAGACAAATATGGAATGATACACAAAAGGAATGAGACACAAGAGGAATGACACACAAAAGGAATATAACTAGAATTGACAGAAATGACAAAATAATCAAATACAAAATGGAAGAAACAACCGAAGCCCATAATTTGGTTTATTCAAACTCAGCTATAGCCAAAGTCTAGAAAGTCAGGATAAAGAGAGCCCCTGGGTGCTCAGTCGACTTGATTTCAGCTCAGGTCATAATCTCTGGGTCATGGGATAGAACTTCACATCAGGCTCCAGGCTGGGCACGGATTCTACCTAAAACTCTCTCTCTCTCTTTCCATCTGCTCCTCCCCCTGCTCATGCACTAAATAAATAAATAATTGTCCTACAAGAAGAGTGATCTCATACTGAAAAGAAGACTCTCACAAGTAGAAATAATTTGACATTTTATGTGTAGAGCAGGGTGCTCTGGAATAAGGAAAGTGTCAAAGTAAGATTATTTTCTTTTTTCTTAAGATTTTATTTATTTATACATGAGACACACAAAGAGAGAGAAAGAGGCAGAGACACAGGCAGAGGGAGAAGCAGGCTCCACGCAGGGAGCCCGACACGGGAATCGACCGGGGGCTCCAGGATCCCACCCTGGGCTGAAGGTGGCGCTAAACCGCTGAGCTACCATGGCTGCCCTCGAAGTAAGATTCTAATAACATCGCTCTATTTCCATCTTCTCATAACCATTTAGATTTATTTTAAAAATTAGTGACATATCATGAACATAACAATGGGAGGCTGTTTTCCCAGCAAAAAAAAAAAACAACACCTGTTCGGTCTTGCAATTGGATTCATCACTTGAGTCCACAACTGGGATAGAACAAACAGGGTGGTGTGGCCACATCTCTTCTCCCCATTACATTTTCTTTCTCTCCCTCCTTCGAGAAAAAATTAATTTTTTACATGGAAAGTCACAGATAAGACCTTATCTTAAGCAGTTAGATGCTTCCATCTACTCACTTTCAACCTCCCTCCTCTCCCTGCTCCCAGGATGGTGTGCTCTATGCCCCTCAACATGTTTTACAAATATTCTTTATTCCTCAAACCATGTTCATCCATGTTATAAAGTACAACACTCTTTGTCAGGTCTCAGCTGAGGCTCTAAGCCGAGGGTTGGCATGATAAAATTTTCTTTTAAAAATATGGGAAGCAGGAATGGAATAGAAGGCAATTATTACAGAAAGTTGTCATCCCTGTATGCTCACAGGGACCGGGGACTCATTCCATTCTCTTTACGGAAGGAGCTATGCAGATTGTGCCCATGCATAAGGATGGGGGATCTCAGAAACCATACAACTGGCCAGCTAATTGCTAAGGGGGCTTTTGTTTATTTGGCTGAGTCAGAGGCTTTTCCTATCTTTTGAAAAGAATAAATTATAATCGTGTCTGGCATCTTACTCGACTACAGGGGTAAAGACTGGAAGTTAAGATAGGTATGAGTAAATGTTATGCCAAAGGAAAAAAACAGCAAGAAGATAGTGACATACTGCAATCTGTGGGCTCCGCTTACACGTTTCTTCCTGTTTTCACTTAAATCCATTACTGACAGCAATGAGCAGGAGTAACTCAGAAAGAAGAAAAGGATTATTAGTCGAGCAAACCTTATCCAAAGGTTTCCTGGTTTGTTTAGAAAGGTCTAGTTTTCAGGGTGAGCAACTGAGTGTTGAGAATTATGAGGAATATTCTTCCTGTTATCTGCTACATGTATTGCTCTAAACACAACATGGATAAATTTCAGTGTATTTTTCTTTCATTTAGTAAAGACAATCCATTTTGAGCATCTCTTTATGAAAATAACTCAGAACACTTTCTGTTGTGTACCTTCTTTCTTTTTAAAGGGTTTGAATAAATTTTTAGCATTAAAACATTTGCAAAGCTTTTAAAACAAGCTTTCTTTCCTTTACAGGCAAAAATGCCATTTTAGTATGCGATTCTTTGATATCACTGATGTCTCTGATAAGTGTCATCATGGTAGAACCTAGGAATATCATTTAAAATTCTTATTTTCCCGGTAGTATTTCATGGAGAGAGGAATGTAATTAATATTTAATCACCATGAATGTGAACATAGTTCTATAGGAATTGAAGTATAGTCTGTTTTAAATACATTTGCCCCTTATTATAACAGATCAGTGGTCAACACATTTCTATCCTGTAACAAGTGTGCAGAACAATAGAATGCCCTAAGTCAGGCACCTGGGTGTTTCAGTTGGTTAATCATTCAACTCAGAGTTATGGCTTAGCTCAGAATTTCGGGTCCTGGGATTGAGTCCCATGTCAGGCTTTGTGCTCAGTGTGAGGTCTACTTGTCTGTCCCTCTCTCTCCTCTGCCTCTTCCCTTGTTCTCTCTCTCTAATAAATAAATAAAATCTTGGGTTGCCTGGGTAGCTCAGTGGTTAAGTATCTGCCTTCGGCTTAAGCCGTGATCCTGGGATCTGGGATCGAGTCCCACATCGGGCTCCCTGCACAGAGCCTGCCTCTCCCTCTGCCTATGTCTCTGCCTCTCTCTCTGTGTGTGTCTCTCATGAATAATAAAATCTTTTTTAACAAATTCTTAAAAAAAAGAAAAAAGAATACCGTAAGTCATGACTATATTAAGGAAAATTGAACAGGGTCATAACTTTAATTTCCTCTCTGAAATTGGTTAAAGCTAGGTATTATAAGGAGAAAAGCTATAGATTATTCTTACTTCTTCAAAAGCCATTTATTTGTAAAGCATACTAACCAACTTAGCCCAATAATTGAGATGCAGCAGGGCAATTATTGGTAGTGAAAGCTTGATCACAGCCTTGCAGCTTCCTGGCCTTTAAACCTGGATCTCTATCAGATTCTGAATGAGGTATTGTTTTAATAGTTATTGGTCCATTTAAACATTATTGGATCAGTCGTGATCATTGCCTGCCAAGATGCCCTACTCCCTCTTCTTTTTGACTTGTAGAGTTTTTTTGATCATTGCTCTGGATCTTTCCTTTTGTTGAGAAAATCACAGCTCTTGACAAGATTTGGATTTCTCTAGAGCCATGCTTTGCTATTTGGATTGCTTATCACAGGAACAAATTTATATGTCAATCTTGCTCTACCCTGGATCATAACACTACTCTGACCTGTACTTGACAAGAGACCAGCAGTTAATTACCACAATCAAGAGAGAAAATACAGAGCCTACACCATCTCTTAGGCTCTGTATTGCAGAGACTGACTAAACATTGGTCCTTGTAATAGGAATCTTAACAAATGAGAGCTTTGTCTACTGCAGATAAAATTTCCTAATTTGAGTTACTATGAATAGGAAGTATCTCAAGAGCTCTGAAGTCTGAACCTTTTTCATAATGACCCAAGGAACCAATCTTTCATGACTGCAAGTCCTGTAGCAATCTCAATTCATAGACCATAACCATAGGCGTCACCATAATTACCCTAATGGGACGTTGAAAGTCTGACATTATTACTTTTAGTTGAAGCCACCACTTAGACTGCTTTTTGAGCCAATTGTTTCCATATTTGGTCGAGCATAATCATCTAAACCATATCTAGAGTTCTGTCTTATTAAAATGGAGCCTCAGTATAAAATAGCATGTCATTTTAGATTTTCATAGTATTATAAAATAACAGATATTCATTTTGCTTTTCCTCCCCAAAAGAACCCCCCTTAACATAGACAAACAGACTATATAAGGTTAGACTTTATGTGTGCAGAACATAATAATAATACAAGAAAAAGGAATTTCATGGATGTAAACAGCTTTGATATTTTTTTTAAAAAACTTTTTATTACAAATTCAACTTTTCCACTACTATTTGTTTAAAATAAATCCCTTGAAATTCAGTTGTCATTGATCCTTGGTTCCTTTCTTAGGGTCAGAAATTTTTAAATTCAATTTAATATGGAAGCTTTCTTCCATTTAGTAAGGAGAAGCACCACATAAGAGCTAAATTTTCAGATGTCTCACTGAATTCACGCACAGCCATTTTAAGAATGTCTGAACACTTGCTGGTTACCTGGTTTGGACATCCTTCAAATGAAACAAGGAGGAAAGTTCTCCTCACTGAAAGAGTTATTTTCTCTTCCTTTTGCTTCAAGGAAATAGTGCCTACACTCAGTCCATGGTCCCCCCTATTTTCCTATAACATCACATCTCATTTTGTAGCTCAGCTTTTTTTAAAGAAAAATGAAATGAGTGAAGAGACTATTATTTCTCATCAATTTCTCTGGAAAAGCAGACATTTAAAACTGTTTCACTGACTGAAAACATTCCTTTATTTCTCCTGTCAGCTTTACTGTCTTTATACAAGTTTCCTGAGCACGTTATGAAGCCTTGGAGGCTTGTCTCAGATGAAACCGCTGCTCCTGGCCAAAAGGAGTCTCTTATTCTCCACATTTCTACCACCGCCCCTGGGCAGAGTATCAGTGAGCACAGACTTCTGCCTATCTGCAGGGTTAGGGCTTCCTATGTCCAACAGCACATCAGTCTGAAAAAATCCATTAATTCTAAAGCCAAGCACTATTTTTCAACTCCATTATCACCTTCTACCCTTTTTAAGAAAAAATGTTTATTGTACAAATGTTTGAGAATACAATACAAAAATAAAAGTCACCAATAGCCTCAAATCCAAAGATGACCACTGTGGTTCATAACTTCAGGTTTATCTTTCAGAAATAAAATATATGTCATCTCTTTGTTTTCAAAATTTATATCACACTATAGCACAGTTTCAGAAATTAACTTTGTTCATTTAATGCATTTTTGTACTTGCCCATGACTTTTTAGTAACCATGCCATGTTTCATTGGACAATGGCCCATAATTCCCTTGAACTGCCCCCTTTTTTTGGGACATTAAGGTTTTCTTTTATTTAAGATTTTATTTATTCATGAGAGACACACAGAGAGAGGCAGAGACACAGGCAGAGGGAGAACCAGGTTCCCTGCAGAGAGCCTGATGCAGGACTCTATCCTAGGACCCCGAGATCCAACCTGAGCCAAAGGCAGACACTAAACCACTGAGCCACCCAGGTGCCCCAAGGTTTTCTTAAATTGTTTGCTATTATAGAGCAGAGGTAATGTCACAGTCTGGAAGTTCACCAGCAAGGGAGGAAGGTTCCTGTCCCTTTGACAACATTAGGCTTTATGACTGATGATTAATAGCACTTTTAGTTCTGCTTGCTTGTGTTCTTAATATTAGGCATGTGGATCTTCAGTGAAAGAGGAAGAGGTAGAAAGAGAAGTTACAGAAAGAAGGAAGGAGAACAGAGAAGAAACAACCATAGAGTGCTTTCCTTGGGTCACATTCCACTGAAAGCTTTTCATCACTAACTCGTTTAACCTTTACAATAAGTCTTGACTTACCACCTTATGTGGTACAATTATTATCTCATCTTAAAGATGATAAATTTGAGAAAAGAGAGGTTATTGGGCCCACAGGCTATATACAGTTTGAGTATCTTTATACCAAAAAGTTGTCTAACCTAGGAAGATTTGCTTAACTTCTCAGAAACTTTATTTTCTCATTTATGAAATTAGGAAGATGTTCAGCTCTCTTAAAATTCGAAGAGTCTATGACTCTAGAAAGAAGTGCCAAAAGTACATTGCAGTCAGGCATCTCCACAATCGAATAGGAAAGTGCCAGGCCACTTACAGAGGACTCACAAAAGGGGACAAAAACTTGTTCTACAATCATTAGTCAATACCCACCCTGAGGAAGTAAAAAGATGAAGGTTGCAGAAGGAAGTGTTTCCCTGGAAAAGGTCCTCTGTGTGCTACAGCAACGTCCCTAACATACCCCTTCCGCTCCACCTACACCTTTTCCCACTTTGGAGAGGGGAGTCCTTTCTTCTGACCTTCAGTTACATGAGAGGATTTTCCTGGGGGCAACTCAGAGTTGTCTTTTGGAATTTAAGGAATTACAGTAAAATGGTGCCTCGTTTTTGGCCAACTGC
This sequence comes from Canis lupus dingo, assembly GCF_003254725.2. Lineage (NCBI taxonomy): Eukaryota > Metazoa > Chordata > Mammalia > Carnivora > Canidae > Canis > Canis lupus. Next base: position 39,781,731 of record NC_064265.1, on the reverse strand, counting down.
TAGCTGAAACCCTTTGTGGCAATAATGAAAAGGTAGAATTCAGGAAATGCCTGCATTACCACCCACAGAAGTTCAAGTGTGTGTTTTGTGTTGTCTGTTAAGTCCAAATGTGAAGCCCGCTATAAGACATCTGCCTGGGCACTGGCCAGGGTAAGGCTATCTCAGCAGAGAGAGGCCAGAGTAGTAATGGGACGGAGGAGGGTGTTACAAGCTATTTGCATGGGAGCTTCTTACTACTCAAAGGATTTAGGGGCAGCCCAGGTAGCTCAGTGGTTTAGCGCCGCCTGCAGCCCAGGGCCTGATCCTAGAGACCGGGAATCAAGTCCCACGTCAGGCTCTCTGCATGGAGCTTACTTCTCCCTCTGCCTGTGTTTAAAAAAATAATAATAACAAAATAAAGGTCTTATTTAAAAAAACAAAGGATTTAGTCTGAGAACTCAGGAAAGATGATCACAGATGTTCCCATAAGACAATACTTCAGTTTCAAATGCCTTCCAAGGCCAAGAGAAACGAATGGCAGTTTTCCTCAGTACCATCTTCACCCCTTACCTCCTCTGCCTACTAGCTTCCAACCCTGGAGGGCCAGGGCAGCCTAGCAAGTAGGGGAGGAACAGACATGAAGCAGGTAAATGAAAAAGTTGGCCACATGGTCATTCTGTGTCAGCTTGCAGCCACAGCTGACACAAGCCGAAAAAACAGAACAAAGTCTAGGATTGGGATTTGATACTGCACTGAACATGTTAATTAGTGAAATGAAGTTATCCTAATATACAATAGTGACTGGCGGACATTCCATTATCTGAAAGTGACAAGAAAAGTCACCAAACCTACTCAATTTTTTATCCAAAGAGAAAAAAAAAAAAAAAAAAAACTAGTGCCCCGAGCAGGTTAAAAGAGGCAGTGGGAGGAAAACAAAGTGGCTTTACAGTGGTACCCTACCCTACGGAGTTCCATTTTTTTCCACAAATAGGTTGATTTACATGTATCAAAAGAATCAAAAGACCTCCTCGGCTTGAACATGAATATGTCTACTGCTGGTTTTAAGTGGGTTTCAGCATACTCAACGAACTGGTGGGGTAGGCCTGCTAGGCATCCCTTTGCTGGGACACTCTCAGGAAGATAAACTATCTTAGAAAAAGAGGAAAAACAGGTTGACACAGTGACAAAGCTCTGTTCCTCAGGGTGAAGAGGAGATTCCAATATGGTGTTTGTCAGATTTTTCTGCTGCCCTCTCCAGACTCATGTAGTATATAAGTAGAGAATGAAGGAGAAGGCTGTATAAAAGTGAAAGATTTGGGGCAGCCTGGGTGGCTCAGCGGTTTAGCGCCGCCTTCAGCCCAGGGAGTGATCCTGGAGTCCCGGGATCGAGTCCCACATCGGGCTCCCTGCATGGAGCCTGCTTCTCCCTCTGCCTCTCTCTCTCTGTGGGTGTGTCTCTCATGAATAAATAAAATTTAAAAAAAAAGTTAAAGATCTGTCTCTAAGGGTTCCTCTCCTTTTTGTCCTTGCCATGGCTCACTAGGACTGGAGTGTATTAAATTATGGGCTTAATTAATTAATTAATTCTGGGCCATAAATAAATAAATTCTGGGCGATTAATTAATTAATTAATTCTGGGCCATATGACATGCTTGGGCCAAAGGGATGCGGCCCGAAGTTACAGTATTTTCTGAAGTCTTAGGGGGCATCATGTCTCCACTCAGTACTCAATCCACCGTTTCCACAAAACAACATTCCCCAGGTGACTACTACTGGACCCAAAGGAGATGATGTGACGCATGATACATGGAGTAACCGAATCTCAACCTGCAAACTGCGCCCAGACAATGCGGCCTGAATCCGGCAGAGCCAGAGCCAAGCCACGAACTCGGGAGTAAAGGGGAAATGTTGATCGTTGAGAGCCGCACATATGTTGGCGTTGTTTGCTGGGCAGCACGGCCACAGTGAAACACAAAACTGATCAATACAAGCGATTTGTATAAAAGCGCCGCCAGGCATCGGGGCCTCTAACCGGAGGGCCTGTGTCTTGCTTCAACGCCGTCTGACGGAACAGGCCCGGCTTTCCCCTCCTCCGGCCTCCACACTCTTTTCCAGTCGCAGCCTTTGGAGCCATCTTCTCGGCCATCCTCCGCCTCTGGGACCAGCCGACGCCGCACTCTGCGCTTAGCTCGTCGCTGCCCATCAGCCCGTCCGCCGAGGCTCCCCGGGTTCCCCACAGCCTTACCGCACTGAGGCGAGTGCTGACAACCGTCTGCTCAACACGCGCGTGCGGCCTCCACGCCTACCTCTCCCTGGGCCTCCGGGCCTCTGTGGAGACGTAGTAGCTGCGGTGGCCGGGCAGCGGGTGGGGTGAGGGCAGCTTCTTCTTCACAGGGGGGCCGAGCGTCTCTCCAGGACGTGGGGTCAGCGCGGGGCCGCGCCCTCTTCCAGGCGGGGAGGCAGCGAATCCCAGGCCGCGGAAGCCGGAGCGCCTGAAAACGGGCCCTCGAGCGCCAGCAACGTCACTTCCGGGAAATGGCGGCCGCCTGAGTGGCGGGGGCTGCCGGGCGCGGGGGCTGCCGGGCACTAGCCGCGGGGGCTGCCGGGCACTAGCCGCAGAGGCCCAGGTCTCCCGGAAACGTCCGCCATCAAGCACCGCTAGGAGCCACTCCTGCAGCACGCGGCAGCTTTTATTTTATTTTATTTTTTAAGATTTTATTTATTTATCCATGAGACACAGAGAGATGCAGAGAAAGAGGCAGAGGCACAGGCAGAGGGAGAAGCAGGCCCCACGCAGGGAGCCCGACGCGGGACTCGATCCCGGGTCTCCAGGACCACCACCCGGGCCGAAGGCAGGCGCTACACCGCTGAGCCACCCGGGCTGCCCACGAGGCAGCTTTTAAACTACCCCGGGCCGTCGCCCAGGCCGTGGGCCAAATGGGAGCAATGAAGCTCCTGCCACACTGCAGTCAGGAGGGGTTCGCCCCTCGTGTCGTTGCTGAACGCTCAGAGCTGTGGCATCCTGGGTAATCCAGGGCTGTCGCGGTGGCAGGAGGGCCTGGGGGCGAACATAGTGTCCGGGAAAGTGCAAGGCCTCTGCCGCACCAGCACCCAGTGCCTGCTGCCTGGAAACAGGTGGCAATGACCGACAAGCTTTCATGGGCATTCAGTGACAAGAAGTGGTGGAAATGTGTGTACTGAGATGCTTAACAGACACATAGAAGGTGGGAAATGGGGAGGACAACCCTACAGATGCCACACTGTGGCTGACCATGCTTCTGCATGACCTGATGTGGTACACGCACTATGATCTTCCCCCATAGACATGTGGTCCTGCAATACCGGAAAGAGCCAGAAGCAAAGAAATACAGGTTGCATGTCTGTCACTGCAATGGATTTTACCAAAAGCACCAAAGTCTCGGATAAAGGCAAAAGACAAATCCATTGCATTTATAAATGCCCATGTTTATATATGTGCATTCCAAATAGTAGCCGGAAGCCTGGTATTTCCAACGATGGATTCAAGATCTCAAAAGGGTGAAAAAAAAAATGGGATGAAATAAACAAAATGAAATTTACGAAAACTTTGCATTGAGGTTCAGGAAATCAGGCGACCAAATTCACATGAAGGAATGTGAGATTATAAGAAAAAAGGTCAGGAGACATTATACTATAAGCCCATGCGATTTATAATAAAGCTAATGCAGTCTTATATTGTATTAATAAAAGTGTAATGTCCAGATGAAAGATGGGAATAGTTTTTCAGGACTCAGCACTGGATATAGTATGGTTCTCAGTTAAATTAAATTGTCAGCATTTATCCATCTACTTTGTGCAAGTCATTCTGCTAGATGTGGCATCATGAGAGTGTACAGTGGCAAAACGGAATGACTCCAAAGTACTACAATCAGGAAGGTAAGGGGTCTGGAAGCTATAACATAACAGGAATTGTTGAAGGGAAAAAAGGTGGTTAGCCTGAAAAGGGATGATTTGATGAGGAAATTAATGACAATTATCTTCAAATATATGAACCTCTATTCTTTGAAATATTGAATAAACTTAGGTTTTGAGACTCCAGAGAATAACCCAAGGCCAATGAGTAGATATTATAAAGTCAAATTTTCATACCATATAAAGGGAACATTTACAGTTAAGACTATTGAAAAAGTCTGGGCAGCCCGGGTGGCTCAGCGGTTTAGCGCCTGCCTTCAGCCCAGGGTGTGATCCTGGAGACCCAGGATCAAGTCCCTCATAGGGCTCCCTGCATGGAGCCTGCTTCTCCCTCTGCCTGTGTCTCTCTACCTCTCTCTCTCTCTCTGCGTCTCTCATGAATAAATAAATAAAACCTTAAAAAAAAAAAAGACTATTGAAAAAGTCAAATTGGCCCTCTCACAAAGGAGTGAGGCTTCTATGCCTAGAGGTATGTAAGCAGATGTACAGTGGCCATATTGTAAAGGGATTTCTGTATAGAGTACCCTCTGTATGGCTCTCTCTCTCCAAACTCAAGCAAACCATGAAGATTTCTTTTCATTTACCACTTCCCTGGTGGTAAAACAATCTTCATAGAATCCCTCTGCTTTGTCATCCAGAGGGATATACATGAGAAACAATCCATATAAGAATTTTCCCACGTTTACAAGAGCATTTAATTTGCTTGTGTGATATTTTCTTATGTGCCCCTTGGAGAAGTAAGCTCAGGAACAGCCAGGGTTGTGTTTGAGTGTATGTGTGTGTGAGCTTTGTAATTCTGTATAGATGGATGGTGGGTTGATAGAGACAGAAGAGCTAGTGGGTGGGGTGGGGGGAGGGGGTTGAGTAAGAGACCAAGACAAAGAGGAGAGGAGAGGAGAGGAGAGGAGAGGAGAGGAGAGGAGAGGAGAGGAGAGGAGAGGAGAGGAGAGGAGAGGGAAGGAGAGGAAAGAAGGGAAGAGAGAGCATATGTAGCCAAGAGGGTAAAAATTGCCATTTAAATCTGCACAACTAGAGTCCTCATCTCCTAGGAGAATGGAATAATTTTCCCCCCATGTGTGTTTAAAAAAAACGACTTCCTAAATATAAAAAAGTGAAGCATTCAGGCACCATCAGCCAGAGAAGTTGAACAAATAAAACTGAATTATTTAGCAGAATATTTAAGAAGTTTAAGATTCCAGAATAGGGACATGACAAAGGGTCTGGGGAAGAAAAAGGAGAGGAAAATGCTCAGTGAGGACACTGGATACCGTGGCCCCCTGTGAGCAAAGCTGGTGGGGTGAGCTGAGGATAGGGATGTCCTAGAGGTAATTATAGCAGGGATGAAATAATTATTCTTTACTCCCAAAACACCACAGCACAGGTCAGCTGTTCATGCAATCATGTTAGGAAAGGCCTTTTGGGGGGTGAAACAATATGTTTGGTATTATAGGACAGTCCTAGGCATGATGGTTACAGAATGCCCAAGAGTTGAGAATGTGGCAGACACAGGAAAGTAGAGTAAGAGAAGACAATGATAAATTTAGATCCCACAAAGATCTCTGAAGTATTGAGATGTATAGAGCTTCTCATAGGGTTTCCTGGTCTCATGATGGGAGTTAGAGTAATTTATTTAAATCCTAATGGTCAAGGCTATCCCCACAAACTAGAGGATTTGGAACATGCCACCAATGGCAATTGTTTTTAATAGAGCAAAAAAACCAAGAGGTACCACTATCTGTAAGCAGGCTGATGCACTATCTGGTTCCCCTAAGCTGAGCAAGTAAGAAAATGAGAAAGAAATCAAATAATCAGGGTCTACTTTGAAATAGTTTGCAGGCCTACATTTATTGTTAATGGATTGTTCACGAGAACTACAAGTTAATAAAAGAAATCCAATAAACATCATTCATATTTTTGAGAACTTTGTTTTGCTGCGTAGGAGAGTTACAAAAAGTATATGAAACTTGGTGCAGACATTATGGAAAACAGCATGAAAGTATCTCAGAAAATTAAAAATGAACTACCATATGATCCAGAAATTCTACTTCTGAGTATTTATCTGGAGGAAATGAAAACACTAATTCAAAAAGATATCTGCACTTCCATAGTCATTGCAGCATTATTTACAGTAGCTAAGACATGGAAGCAATCTAACTGTCCATTGATAGATGAATGGATAAAGAAAATGTGTGCTTATGTATATATGAATGAGTGTGTGTATATGTATGTAAATGTATATATGTGTATATATATGTATACATATGTATGTATATATGTATGTATACATATATATACATACATACATACAATGGAATATTTTTCAAGATTTTTTTTTAAAAAGGAACTCTTGTCATTTGTAACAACATAGAATGGAGCTTGAGGGCATTATGCTAAGTGAAATAAGAGAAAGACAAATACCTTATGATCTCACCTATATGCAGAATCACAAACAAACAAACAAGAACAACAATAAAAAATGAGATCACAGGGGATCCCTGGTGGCTCAGTGGTTTAGTGCCTGCTTTGGGCCCAGGGGTGATCCTGGAGTTCTGGCATCGAGTCCCGTGTCGGGCTCCCTGTGAGGGGCCTGCTTCTCCTTCTGCCTGTGTCTCTGCCTCTCTCTCTCTCTCTCTTTCTCTCTCTCTCTCATGAATAAATAAATAATATCTTTTTAAAAAATGAGATCACAGATACAGTGAACACATTGGTGGTTCTCAGAGGTAGGCAGGTGGGGATGGGCAAAATGGGTGAAGGGGGTCAAAAGTTGCAAACTTCTATTTATAAAACAAATGTCATGGGATGCAATATACAGCATGGTGACTATAGTTAATAACATTGTTTTTGAAAGCTGCTAAGAGAGACAATATTAATAGTTCTCATTACAAGAAAAAAATTATAACTATGTGAGATAATAGTTGTTCATTATCATTGTGGTGATAATCTCACAATATATACAAATATGGAATCATTATGTTGTAAGCAAAACTAATACAATGCTATATGTCAACTATATCTCAATAAAATAAATAAAATTCTAAAATTAAACAAGTAAATAAATAAATGGGTTATCTTAGAAATAACTCTATTTTTTCCCCAGTAGCTGACAGTATGAGCAAATATTCAAAGTTAATTTGATTGCTCCTATTTCCTGGCTATATCTAGTCCCATTTCCTCCTATTGATCTGGCCTACAACATCTTATAAAACTTGATTGGTCTCATGATGCTCACTAGACTGTGGGAACAGATAACATGATGGTCTTTTCCTGTGAAAGGGAAGGGTATTCTGACAGACTTTTTAAAGCCAAAACCTCCTCTCACATTGCAACATTTGGCCATCCTCCTCTGTGTCTGGCTCTCTCTTACTCATAACCCGTACATACCATGATAAGCAATAGGCTTATTATATGGACAAAGCTTGCATACTAATATGACCTTCACCAGGAAGCTGGAGATGTGTGTTTTTGTGATCTTGTTCATACACTATTGTGATGAAAAGCAGATGATTCATTCCCAAAAGTGAGTCTGCAGCTAGATGTCCAGGAATCATTTAGGGAAGTTTGTATTAAATAAATTTCTGTATAGCATCCCCTCAAAATTACAATTTGTAGATTTGAGTTAGGGTCTAACACAGTGATTTGTTTTTCTTTCTTTCAACTTTCTGGGTTATTTTGATCTGCAGACCAACTTGGAGATCATCCGTTTATAGAATCCACCAAAATCCTGAAAAGGCTTCTGAGGATCCAGGCTCTCCTGATGTGTTGGAATCAATGGTATTCCTTGGAATTTCTCACAAGATTAAAATCAAAATTAAATTACCTCTATATACTCTAGGAAGAAAATTAAAGCCAAACATTTTGAGACAAAAGGGAACAGGTTATCACTTCTGACTCTGCTTAACAATTAAAAAATGTCATGTGTTAGAGGGATCCATAAAAGTCTAATCTAGAAGGAAACAGAAGACCTAATAGATAAGAGAAGCATAATTAGAATCCAATTTCTTAAAAAGGGAACCCAGTCCAATTCCAACCAAATATCCCATTTTAAATCTTCCTCAACAATATATTTGAAAATATTTTACAAAATGCAACATGTTCTTCCATAAAGCCCATTTATTTCATAAAAAGAACTAAGGATGTGAGAGATGGTTTCATCCTTAAAGTCATCCAAGGAAGAAGTAGCCTGAGAAATTTTTAACTCAATATTCTACAAATGGGTGAATAGAATAACTTCTGGCAATGCAACATGGACTTTGGGTCTTCACAGTGATTACTTCTCCTTCTTTCCTTCTTTCCTTCCCTCCTTGCTTCCTTTCTTCCTTCCTTCTTTCCTTTTTTCTTTCTTTCCTTCCCCCCTCATTCTCTTCCTTCCTCTCCTTCTTCAACTACCAAAGTAATGCATACTTAATGATTCAAACAAGTATATATGCTGAAAAAGGGAGAATTTCTCCCATTTCCTTACCTCATCTTCCCTTGAAGGTAATCAGGTAATATTTAGAGTCTACTTAGAATCTTTCTATATTATGTTAAGCCAAGCTGCTATAACAAAATACCATAGACCAAATACCTTAAACAATAGATATTTATTTCTCACAGTTCTGAAGTCTGGGAAGTCTGAGATCAGGGTATCACTATGGTTGGGTTCTGGTGAGATCTCTTTCCCTGTTTTGCAGATGGCTGACTGCTCACTTGTCCTCACATGGCAGAGAGAATGAGCTCTGCTCTCTTTCTCTTCTCATAGGGACATTAATTGATCATGACCACCCTCAGAACATCATCTAAATGTAACTACCTCCCAAAAGCCCAACCTTCAGATACTATCACATTAGAGATTAAGGCTTTAACATATGAATTTTGGGAAAATACATTCAGTCTATAACATACATCTTCTATTCATTTATACATGTAAATAAGTATATATTGTTTTTATTTAAAAATAGGAATATGCTGTACATACCCTTCTAAAGTAGCTTAAAAAATTTAAATATATATAATGGACACCTTTCCATGTCAGTTCTTATAGATTTATGTCACATTGTTAAATAGCTATGTGATATTCCACAGTATGGCATTTCCAAAATATGTTTAATCATTTGCCTATTGACTGAATTTAAATGGCTTTCTATTTCTGTCCATTACAAATAATCTTGCAATTAACATATATGACCTTATTAGTATGTGACAATATTTTATAAAATAGAATAGAGTCCTAGAAAAGAGATGAAGAGGTGGTGAGCAGTCCTAGGAAGCATGCATTTAAGTTTCAGATGGACACTGCCTAATGGTCCTCAGCACACCATCCCATTTTCATTCTCACCCAGAAGCCCTTCTGTTCATATCCTTGTACCAACAATCTTTTATACTTAAAACATATATCCCATTATATGACATAATTAATGTAAATATTCAAAAATAGTATTTTTATAATAAAATTGAGATAAAGATTTAATCCATAATGCATCATGCTTGTCAATATGTTGCTTTATGATTAACCACAATGATTTTGTGCTAAATGCCTTTCTGTGCATATGAGTTCTTACAAGACTATCACACGACACCACACAAACTACTAAAAATTGTAACTCTCAAAATGCTAGGACACATTTGGTATAATGAGAAAGTTAAGAAGAGCTGGATGTTACCAGCTGGGTCCCTGGATTTCAGGATCGGCAGCAAAGAACACAAAAACATGAGTACCTTCACCTATACCTCACATCTCGCAGCCAGGGGAGGCAATATACCAAATTTATTCTGACGGCAAAAAATGTCACTTGGTGGATAAAATTGAGAAAAAATATTAGCCTGAAGGAACATCTGCTGCCATCACAATGAAATACTGGCGCATAGACCATTTTAAGTTGACTCAACACCTACAACAATGAAACTAATATACAGACAGAAGGCCCAGTAACTGCCTCTATGTACCTGTGCTCTTTTTTGCTCCTTGCTAAAATCCTTAGTTCAAATTATTCTTTTCCTAGGTTTTTATTTAAATTCCAGTTAGTTAACATACAATGTAATATTAGTTTCAGGTATACAATATAGTGATTCAACACTTCCTTACATACATTGTCTGGTGCTCATCACATGTGTACTCCTTAATCCCCATCACCTCTTAAACCAATCCCTCTCAACCACCTCCCCTTTGGTAATCATTAGTTTGTTATCTATTAAAAAAAAAAAAAGAAAAAAAAACATGAACAAGAGCAAGAAAAAGAAGAATTTTGGGCTTAATAAAATAAAACTAAAGAAAATCATAAAAAAAATCCTTAGCCCAGACCTGTGAATCACTGGAATTGCTGCAAAAATTGCCAAAATAACCTCTGAGAAGCAGATGGTTACGAAGGCTTCTGTCCAGATGCCAGAACCCCATATGCTTGCCAATCTGTGTTTCCAGCATGCACCATTATACTTAAAATTATATTTTTCCTTTTCCTGCCATGTTCGCTCTACCATAATTAACAAGGTTCTAATACTTTTCCAGGAAACTAGAAACATCACAGCCTGTTCACCTTCCTTTTAGAAATAGAAAGGTGAAAAGCAAGCGTTAGATGCCCCAAGCTTTCAACATAATCTGCGGCTCAACTATTTGGGACTCGTGTTGTCTTCATGAAGACTTTTTATAGTTTTTTATTTCAGCTGTACTATTGTCTCCCCAGGGCCTTCCAAGGATCTCAGTACTGAGAGGGCCACTCTGATTCCTTTCCAAGTTGACTAGCAAGCAAACACATGAAAAACCCCAATAGTTTCTGGAAAGAAACTCTTCACAGGTCTTCTGTTGTCTTTTTTTCCAGAAATATGAGGGAAGATGTTAAGGAAGCAGTTTTTCAGGACAATAGTAGGATTTCTCGAGCCAGCAATACCAATGAATAGACTCCATATACCATGACACCAGAACCTTTGGCACCAACCCAGAAGCTAAACTTCTAGATACCAACAACATAAGCACTTTGATCAGCACCTAAGGTTACACACCACAGGGAAAATTAAAATATTTGCCAAATCCAGTATTTGGCCCTTTGGAGAGTTCAGAGAAACACCATTGTTCAAAGGTCAGTCTTTCCAATGATCAGTTTCTCTATTGACTTGTTTATTTGGTTCTGGACTAGATTGCTCACCCCCTCCAGGGTCTGGCACTAATGAACATGGAAAATGTCCAAAATTCCACAAGTTGTCTATTTCTGTAATAGTCAATTTGGCATATTTACATGGTGTTCCATTGTAGGGCTTTGAAGCTACCAATCATTATACACAGCATTCTCTCACATTTTCTATTTTCCCTCTAACCTGTGTACCATAACTGTGATATTGGAAAGGAAATACCCTTAAACATTCGACCTTTTAACCAAAAAGAAGCTTAAATTCCTTTTACTGAGTATTTTGGAGTTGTAGAACTGAATGTTGATTTCATTAGTAAATCTAAAAAAAAGGTGGGTTTTTTTTGTTTTTGTTTTTGTTTTTTTTTGTCTCCTGTAAGGAGGCATGATGTTCCAGAAAATTTTCGATTACATTGCAATGTATAAATCTGAATCAGCAATTTTAAAATAAGCATTATGCACTTTAATCACATTTTAATGATTAAACCTTGGAAGTGATGCTGATAAAGTCAAAATAACTTTTGAAGGTGTTTTTCTTGCCTCCAGCTATCTGGATACCTGACAGGAAGGAAATAAAAAAAAAGAGAGAGTAAAAAGAAAATGGTGTTCTAACCATGAAAAAAAGTGGGTTTAGGGGTTCTGTTTAATAATTGAATTGGGGCGGATCCCTGGGTGGCGCAGCGGTTTAGTGCCTGCCTTTGGCCCAGGGCGAGATCCTGGAGACCCGCGATCGAATCCCACGTCGGGCTCCCGGTGCATGGAGCCTGCTTCTCCCTCTGCCTATGTCTCTCTCTCTCTCTCTCTCTCACTCTCTCTGTGTGTGTGACTATCATAAATAAATAAAAAATAAAGAAAGAATGTATGTTTAAAAAGAAATAATTGAATTAGGGCTAATAACCACAATGGGAAGATCTAGTTACAAAGAGCAACATTTGGACATGTTTCAGCATGCAGGACACTATGTTTTCATTTACTTTATGAAAAGCCAACATTAAGGATAAAAAATTAATAACAAAGACAGGAACACATAATTTCTGTACATTTACACACCCTTCATCCCACTGTCCCATGATCTTATGTTTAGTTCTGCTTGGACCACTAAAAAAAGAAGAAAGATAAGTTTGGAAAGAGTTTCCTCATCAGAAAACTGAAACTAAAATTCAGGGGGATTACGTGCAAACACTGAAATCCTAGAACATTTTGTTCTCAGCATTTCTTCCTTAGGAAAGAGGCAGCAACTGCAGAAATATAAATGATAAAAAATGTTTACTTTTGAAAGGTAACAATATGTGTTAAAGGTAAAGCCTTCTTAAAACACTGCATTTAGGAGTGCTTGGGTGGCTCAATCAGTTAGATGACTATTGATTTCCGCCTAGATCATGATCTCAGGGTCTTTGAGATCAAGCCCCAAGACAGCCCCAAGTGTGGTTCCAAGCTCAGCAGGGCATCTGTTTAAGAATCCCTCTCTCCCTCTCTTTCTGCTCCTCCCCTCACTCGCACTCACTCATTCTCTCTCTCTCAAATAAATAAATATTTTTTGAAAATTGCATTAAACATACTGGCTTTCTATAAAAACTAACAAAGGGCTAAAATGAGTCCAAGCATGAATAATCTAAAACAAATTGGAATGGATAGATAATATGCTTCCTTTGGAGACTGGTGTTTTATTTATGAAAAATTTTTCATTCATTTTGCTATGAACTTCCTAATGATATTTGTAATTTTGGTCATAAACTTAAGGCTACAACTGCTCTAAAATTTTGCATTTTATGAAGCACACTGCCCGTGCTTCTGGGCCTTTGTACATGTTAGTTCTTCTGTGGAGAATTTTACTCTATATAATCCCTGCCAGACAGAAGATTGACTAACAATGACATTTCTCATTCAGATAGAATGGAAGAGAACCCAAATAGTGATGTAGGTATAAGATAATTTTTTTATATTATAAAGATGGTAATTCAAATCAGTAGGTTGTTTAGTCCATAACTGGTATTTTTAAATTTGCTAATTACTTGGAAAATTAATAAATGTAGACCCCTGCCTTAAAACTAGATTCCAGAGGTTCAATGGTATGAATAAAGAACAAAATTATATCATAAAAATATTAGAACATTGTTTAGGGAAATAATTTTTATAATAGGCATGTACATGAGGAAATTCAAGGAAAAAAGCAAATAATTAATAAACATATGAGAAGACAAACTCAGTAATAATCAGTTAAATATAAATTGAAATACCTAATCTATACTAGCTTTCAGTTATTATAATAATCTTACTAATAAATGAGGAAATAAAAAAATCATCTCAAATGTTGTGTGTGAAATTCTAAATCGGTATGAGGACTTTAAAGGGCAATTAGACAATAACTTAAAATTCTGAATATGCATACATATTAACCCAAAGCTTTTAGTTTTGGAGAATCTATCTTATAAAAATACTCCTATATATCTATAAAGGCACACATGCACACACATACATTAATTATAATATCTTTTGTTATGGCAACAAAATGAAGACAATAAAAGTCCACCAACAGGAGGTTGGTTAAATCAATTAGAATTCAAATATACAACAACAACAACAAAATGGGACCACTATTAAAATGAATGAAGTACATCTGTATCTACCTAGTTGGAAAAATGTCCCAAAATACACTTTTAAGCCATAGAGAATGTTTCAGAACAATATACACTAAATCTTTATATATACAAACACAAAATGTATGGTTTGAATGTTTTATAGGTACACTTACAGCTGTTATAATTATATATGTATGCTTCAACCTGCATAAGTGCCATGTCCTTTTGTCCTTTCTTGATCCCCCTATGAATATGATCCCCACCTCTTCACTTAATTCCATACCTTATACATACACCTATAATTCCGCTACAATCACACCCTATAGTTTCTGATCAAATAACAATCAAATTTTTTTTCAAAAAAAAAGTTTTTCAGTGGGTATAGGGTGCTGAACTTTCAGAAATATATGCTAATTTACCACACTATAAATATCAAATCCATGTTGGAAATTTAAAAAATCAGAGACAATATCCCAACAAATAGTTGGATTCTTGAATGTTTGCCTAAACAGTCTCCATATGATACAAGAGGTAGGATAATGGACCACAGCATGCCCATGGGCATGGCACTCCACACCCCATAGAAAGCAGACAGATTCCTGGGAGGAGAGTGGGGGAAATCTCCCCTCTAGGAAGCCTGCCCTTTGTAATGGTCCCTGACTTTTAAATATCTAGTCAAGGGTGGGCAGGTAAGAGCCAGAGAAGAAGAAAGAGTGTGAACACTTTCCTCACTCCCTCCAGCACCCTCAGCAAGGAACAGTGGGCAGTTCAAAGAGATGTTCCACAGCTATTCGCCTAACATCTGCTCCCATCAACTCAGTTGCCAGGCAAGATTTTACAGACATTAGGATTATGCTAGTGGCTATAAATCTAAAGATCTGCTTGGTTTGAGGAGGACTGACTAGAAAGTATATAGTATGAGGGAAAGAAAAGCAAATATGTTGAGTCAATCCAGAGTAACCATTCACATATACCTTACATTTTTAAATAGCACCAGTCTCATATATTAGAACATCTCAATGCTGAAACATCTCTGTAAAAGGACAGAATTAGGCAAGATATATGATGTCTTTAAGATTTCCTACAAATTTTCCTTTCCTATCTCTCTGTAAAAGCCAATGATGGGTCACTCACCTCCACCTAAGAAAACTACTGTAATATTAAAGCCTCAGAGGGGCTCCTGGGTGACTCAGTTAGGTGCCTTTGGCTTGGGTCATGGTTTCGTGGTCCTGGGATCAAGCCCCATGTGAGACTCCCTGCTAGGTGGGGAGTCTGCGTCTCCCTCTCCCTCTCCCTCTTTCCTTCCTACCCCCCTTGTGCTCTCCACTCTTTTTTGTGCTCTCTCAATGAATAAATAAATTTGTTTAAAATTAAAAATTTTTTAAAAGCCTTAGTGATTTTCCCCCAACTTCCAATCTGCTTCTAACCATTCATTTCCAACTTTAAGCTTAAAATCGCTAATATATTTAGAAGTTTAACAGAATGCAAATCAATACAGCATAAAATTATATTTTATAGATGATAGATATTATAAAAACATGTATATTTTGGTTATAAGTGATTCATTTTTTTGTTGGTAGATGAAACCCAATGTGAAAATAATTGCAGAGAGCATCTTACAGTGATGTTATAAAATGTTAAGGTCATTTTTTTCTGATGAATTACACAGAAAAAGTAAAAATTCTAGCCAAAGTGCAAACTGGAATAAAGCAAAGAAATCTTGTCTTAAAGTCAGAGGGATCTTCTAATGTAATGGTTCTCATAACGTGACCCCAGAAAGCAGTATCAGCAGTATCGACATCTCCTGGGAACTTGTTAGAAACGCTGAAGGTGGGGCCCAACAATATGGATTTAATGAGCCCTCTAGGTGATTCTGATGCTCACTCAAGTTTGAGAACCACTGTACTCATGTTTATGGTTTTTTAGGCACTGATAAGCTCAGCTAGGGGTAAAATTGACTATTTGTGTTTGGTTGAGTTGGCTTACTGGGCTTATTCAGTGTCTAAGAGGGAATCATTGGTCATTATAAATACATATATTTTTAAATGAGCAAGTATTTGAATATGAACAACTGCAACAGTGGAATATGTAGTCTAACTTTTTTCTGATTTATAAATGCTTAAATTTGAAGACATAAAACTATGACAATTGAATACATTGATTTCTAGTTAACAAATTATTTTTATTGAAAAAATATGTGGTAATTGGGCTTATCCCAGTATATTTCAATAGCCATATCTAAATGAAAAACTAGACAATATCTGTTCTCATTATAAAAGAAGGCTATTGGTAATATGTCTCTTCCTTGAATTCAACTCTACTTCTACAGCTCTTTCTTGCTATCAGAGTAAATGGATGATTATCTTTCTTGATATCCTCAAATTATTAACAGTCCTTTGTGGAGCGTACATTAAATTTATGACACAGATTAAAACCCAGTACTTTCTTATTACAAGTATGTTGGGGGAATTCTTCTTCCTATACAGCTTAGTGTGAGTTTTTCAAGTCTCTAAATGGTCTAAACCTCGGATGGATTTTATATAAAACCATGGTATAAAGTCAATGCTCACATTTCTTTCTCAAGTAGTTCAAAGGTTAATCAATAAGATGAAAGGCATAAAAATGTACATGTAAATTATTAGTATTTGCCATTGAGTCTAACTAAATTTGAAATCACAAATACCCCAGGCAATATTGTAATCTTGATTATGAAAGAAATAAGTTGTATTCTATTAACTCCAAATACTTTGATAGAAACACTAATTATATTGTAACTTAATTGAAATGGTCAGAAGTTCAGATGATTATATAGGGAAGCAAATAAAAGCAATAAATTAACAAACGCTTTATAGAATTACTACAGTGTTTAGGACACGATTAAAGTGATTTTATTCTTATTTCTGATTTGTCTTACATCCTTGCATTAATATTCCTAAAATGAAGGTTAAGTAATTGGACATTCCCATAGCTCTCTCTATTTTAACTTGCTGTTCATTTTGTCTCTTCAGTTTAGTCTTTTAACATAATATATATAAAATAAGCCATAAATATTACAAGCTATGGGTTAAAGTCTCCATTTGATTTCTGTACGTGTTATGTTCCTTTAGATTCAATTAATCTTAATTTTCATATTCAAAATCAAATAACTCGGTGATCCCTGGGTGGCTCAGCAGTTTAGCGCCTGCCTTTAGCCCAGGGCATGATCCTGGAGTCCTGGGATCGAGTCTCGCATTAGGCTTCGTGCTCAGAGTCTGCTCCTCCCTCTTCCTGTGTCTCTGCCTCTCTCTCTCTGTGTGTCTCTCATGAATAAATAAATAAAATCTTTTTTAAAAATCAAATAACTCAGCAATTATAATTAAAATTTTCTTTCAGCTGGGGTGCCTCGGTGGCTCAGTCAGTTAAGCAACCGACTTTTGATTTTGGCTAAAGTTATGATCTCAGGATTGTGAGATAGAACCCCACATTGGGATCTATACTGGGCATGGATCCAGCTTATAATTTTCTCTTTCCCTCTGCCCCACCCCCACTCTTTAAAAAGAAAAAATCTTTCACCTAATATCTCAATTTAAAATGCCAAACCATGGGTGCCTGGGTGGCTCAATCAATTAAGCATTTGCCTTCAGCTCAGGTCATAATCCTAGAGTCCTGGGATCGAGCCCCACATTGGATTTCCTACTTAATGGGGAGTTTGCTTCTCCCTCTCCCCCAAGTGCTCATTTTCTCTCTCTCAAACAAATAAATCTAAAAAAAAAAATAAAATGTCAAACCAAAAGTAATATTTATCTTTAGGGAAACATGACATGTTAAAATGTTTTACATGATGTGGATTACATAGAGACTTGAATTCCACAAGCCCTAAGTGAAAAAAAAAATATCTGCCACCATATGAATATACATCTTAATTTTGAGGCAGGGGGTGATAAATAACTTCAAAATATTATTTAATGTCTATCTTCTAAGCTTTAGTACACCTCTGACTCTTTCTCATTCAGCAAAGCCAGTGCTGAGAATAGGTGGCAGTAAAAAAGAAAGGCTGCCTTTGCAGTTTGTTTCTACTCTTGGCTCCTCCTTGCCCTGAGCCTGACATAAGTTGCAGTTGTCACCAGCAGCTCAGGTAACAGACAGAAACCCCAGCCTGTTCTGAGACCTTGCCAAGAGCAGCAATTGTTTAGCACCAGTGGGTGCAGGAGTACGCCTGGCACCTCCATGGGAGCATTCTGAGCTGAAAGAGAAACCTCTATTAATGGTGCATACTAATGATCTTTACATTTTAATTAGAAATGCTTGAGTTAAGATCACTCGCTGAAACCTTAATGAGCAAAGGAAGGCTTACTACCTCTTGCTCCTCTGCTTTTCAACTGCAAGAAAAAGCAATAAGCTGACCTGAATCAGGTCAGAGCAAATATCAAGAAAACTCATTAGAAATCTGTGATTTAGTCCAAGCTGGAAATACCAGATATTTCCACTTCAAAGCCAGGAAACATAAGGTTAGCAAAGGAAATAGTCCACAGAGGTCTCTCTCTCTGTTTCCATTCACTTGCACGCGCATACATTTTTGACTTTGCCATATCCAATCCTTTCAATATGCAGAAACCAAAGCCACATGCTTAAATCAATGTCTAGAGGCTCCATCAAGTTTGAATATTTTCCTAAGCAGTTTGAAGGTTTTTGTTTCCTTTGTCTAAAAGCACCAAGTTTATGCTAAATAAACTCAAATTTATTCCTTAGCTATTGAAATAACAAAAAAGGGTAGATTTAATACTTTGGAAAATATTTTTGGAAAATTTCCTTTAAACTGAAGACTAACAGGCCCCCTTTGAAAATGGAGACAAGACATAGGCAGTTTTAAAAGATGATTTTATTGGGGAAGAAAGTTCTATGAGGTTCTGCTTTCCTAATGCCAATGACTTCTAAAGCACCATCATCACCATGGAAGCTATTGAACACTTGGTAAAAAGCTCTCAAATGTGGAGAAGAAAGTATCAGCTCTCGGCTCCATACCAGGAAATGGCTTTGAGCTTCTCCACCAATAGAAATAAATGCATGATGAGCAGCATCTCTTAACTATTCCACTTCTGTACAATTTTAACCCAGATGTTGCCTCAACTTTTATTCCTCAAATTTGTGGAGGAGAGTTTCCTGAAGTGAAGTTTCCAGACATTTAGGGGTCAATCAAGTAGTCTTCAGCTAAACATGAAAGCTTTAGAAGAAAAAGCAAAGGGACAATTATGTTAACAAGCATTTCATAAACTTGTGATGTGAAACAATTTGATTTTCACAGAAATCTTATTACATGTAAAATCATCATCTTATGAAAATTTGTCATAGGCACCATAAGTGTGTTTATCAATTCTTCTTGCTTATTTTTCGGTTAACAGAATACATTTTTGTTTCTGCTGGTGAATCATTCCACTATTTGTGGTATATTTTTTCTAATCATGAATTTAATATTTTCTATTTTAAATATCATGCTGAGTTAATGCCCTTATTTGAAAATTTGGATCAATGACTCAAAAAGGGTTCAATGATGCATGAAAGTAATGATGACAATAATAATAATTTCTATATCTCAGAAGGTCATTCAAATAAAGAGAAAATGGAACTCCATGGCAAATAGAGATTATGAGTTAGTATGTATTCGAATCTGCTTTTGTGATGATTTTCTATAAGCAGATGAAAGGAGACGTGAATAACTGAAAATGGATATTTTAGGGAAACAACAAAGGTATTGGATCCTAGTCCAATTCTATTTTCTATTTTGAAACTTTTTCCCAAATAATGACATAAACCCACAGAAGTTTCATTTCTAAAAATAGCAAAGTGATTTCTTATGAAAACAACTTGACTTAACACAATACAAATATTTAACAATGCTTTTCAACATAAAGTTAATTTTGTCATCTGGCCAAAAGGGACCAAACTAGAGTGGCATCATTCACCTTCCCATAAGCCTAGATCTTTTTGTTCTAACAATAGTGTAAGTCTCTTAAACCATTAATAGTCTTAAACACTTGCTCATTAAATTCTTGATTTTCTATTTTAGATTATTGCATCATTTACATATAATGATTTTTGCCTCTGCCTTTCCAATAGTTCTCATTTCCAATAGTTCTCATTTCTACTTTTTTTTTTTAAAGATTTTATTTATTTATTCATAGAGACACACAGAGAGAGAGAGAGAGAGGCAGAGACACAGGCAGAGGGAGAAGCAGGCTCCACGCAGGGAGCCCGATGTGGGACTCGATCCTGGGTCTCCAGGATCACACCCCAGGTTGCAGGTGGCACTAAACCACTGTGCCACTGGGGCTGCCCTACTTTTTTTTTTTTTTAATTCAAACGTATTGCTTGGGCTTAGTTCTTGAGTACAGTGTTGAAAAGCTGCAGTAGTAAGATCTTCATCTTATTCCTAAGAAAGCTTCAAAAGTTACACCATTTTCTGTGATGTTTGCTATAGTTAGCCCATGTTACCTGTTAACACATTAAGAAGCTTCCCTTCTTCAGAGGTGCCTGGGTGGCTCAGTCAGTTAAGTGCCTCCCTTTTGCACGGGTTATGATCTCAGGGTCCTGGGATCCAGCCCAGTGTTGGGCTCTCTGCTCAACGGGGAGTCTGCTTCTCCCTCTCCCTCTGCCCCTTACCCCACTGCTTGCATCTCTCTCTCAAATAAATAAATAAAATCTTTTTAAAAAAGAAACTTCCCTTCTTTTCCAAGTAAAGAGTTTTTAGTATTAATTGGTGTTAGATTTTATTAAATGTTTTTACAGGGCATCGATTGAAATCATTATATGGTTTTTTCCCCTTAATTTGTTTCTATGTAGAATTGCATTAAATTTCCTGATGAAAAATCTGAATTAAGTTATAACCCCTACCTACTCATACCTTCAATACTCTGCTGCAATTTCCTTGCTAATAACTTATTTGAATTTTTGCATCTTTATTTATAATTAAAATATACTAGAAGTTTACCCTTTTTTGTATTAAAATCATACTGTTTTGATATCACTCTAAAGCTAGCTTTGGAAGGTTGATTAGATAGCTTTCCACCTTTTTTTTAAAATTTATGATAGTCACAGAGAGAGAGAGAGGCAGAGACATAGGCAAAGGGAGAAGCAGGCTCCGTGCACTGGGAGCCCGACGTGGGATTCGATCCCGTGTCTCCAGGATCGCGCCCTGGGCCAAAGGCAGGCGCTAGACAGCTGCAACACCCAGGGTTCCCAGCTTTCCACCTTTTTAAATCATCTGGAAGAATTTCTAAAACATGAGAATTAGTTATTCCTTAAAATTTTTATAAAACAGTAAACCATCTGGCATCAGTTTTTCCTTTGAGAGAAATTCCTGACTACGTTTCCAATTTCTTCTACAGTTATTTATTGCTGATTTTAAATTTTCTACCTATTTTTGAGTCATTGCTGTTAATTTACATTCTCTTAGAAAAATAATAGCAATTTTATTGGCACAAATCTGTAAATAGTATTTTGTTCAATTTTGTTCGTCTTCACAGTTCCAGTTAATAGCCCTATATCTTATATTCTATCACTATTTTAGTATTCATGTTATTCCCCTTTGATCAAACTTAGCAAATATTTATCAATTTTGCCATCTATCGCTATTATTGATCAATAAGATTTTTATTCCATATATACTTCAAATTTTATGTGTATTAATTCTTTCTCATTATTTATTTCTTTATTCATCTCATATATAAGAATTGGGGCATAATTTCAATTTGATAATGCTATTCACTTAGATCACCTGATTAACATGGGATCTATCATGTTTCTCTAAAGTAAAACTTCTTCCTGTTTTATGAGAAGGTACTATGAAGCCATTTAAGTACCCTGTTTCTTATCAAGCTTTTAGTCCATTCATTTAATTGTATTATTATGGACTCATGATTTCCTATTTTATATGGGCTATAATCTACTAATTGTTTTGATACTCAAATTGAACTTTGTTTAGCCAATGGGAACCCCTCCGAGAAAGCTTTTATTTTTTTGTGTGTTATAAGATGACAGGCTTATCAAACTTCCCGCCTCAGGCCTAAAAGCAGCATTTCTCAAAGACCCCTGAATTCTTTCTGTGGAGAATGGTTGCTCCAGGGTACTCTCAGCAAACAGACCTAGGGAATATGTATACACAACACATTCATAGACACACACACACACACACACACACACATATCAATATTCAGTGAGTTTATAAATATATAACTATATTTATTTTTAGTTATCTATCTTCTTCAATCTATACTGAGAGTCATAAATTCACACCAACAGTGAAAATCCAATCTACAGGGTCCATTCTAGTTTTCTCTCTTGCTATGTTTGTAATGCCTTTTCAACCATGGGGAACTGACTCCCATTATCTTTAATATATGCGTTTATTTAATTATTTCTTCTTTAGTATAGCTAATGTTCCATCTCTGCCACCACCCATTCCCTTTCTAGAGACTCAAACTGAGCCTGGATATTCTCTTCACCCCAACTGGGTCCTCACTTCCCATGCCGGCCACTCCACATACCACACACACACACACACACACCCCCTCAGCTTGCTTGGACTCTGACACCCTACAAAAGGCTAGCCATCCACATGGATTTTTCAGGTTCTGAATAACCATGAGGGGCCACCCTTATATGTAGAATCTCTTCTTACCCTGTGAGACCCCTGACCCAGCCCACTCTGGACCACCATGGCTCCCCATTACTAATGACACCGACACCTTTATCAACCTCATCTGAATTATTAAGGAAGGAAAGGGAAACAGGAAAAAAACCTTCATTCTATCCTACATTGATATTTCTTAAATATTATTAAAAACTCAAGAAAAGTTTTTACAAGGATAAGTATTTATTCATATAACTCAATCAACAAACATTTTTGGAACACCTGTTGTGTGCTCAACTCAGGTAATGAGAAAGAAATATGAAAAGGTTCTTGTCATATAGCTACTTGAAATTAGATTGGAAACTGAATAAGGAACAGAATAATAAAGGTTCATTATATTTTCTATAACAACAGGAACGCAAAAAGGAAAATATATAACTATTAGATTCTCAAATTGTTATAATACATAGTTTGCTTTGAGGTAACCTTTTCACACCTGATGTCTACGCCTTTTCTTCCAATTGCATGGAAGCTCACTTAGCACCAAGCTTTTTATTAATGCTTCAAAATGGATGGTGGTAAGTTTCACTCTGTTAAATTACTGGAGCAGACACTATTATTATTTTAGTAGTACTGTCATCAGAACTAAAGCATAATAAAGTCACAATACAATGCAAAAAAATCATGACTTAAAAAATAAAAGAAGAAAAGAAATATATTGCAGAGTAATTCTTAAAATGTGCTTGCTGTAGGTTGGTCTGACTCAGAAATGCAATTTATATTTTAATCATTTCCATAAAGGTCTACATTTCATTTTAGAAGTATAAAGCCAAAAAGCATAGCTCCCTGTTCTGGCTGAGAGGATGGAGGTTGTGATTGTGGACACATGCAGTCCTCTACAGGAGGATTAAAAAACAGAACAGGTACCCGCAGGGAGAGGAAAAGGTGAGGAGCCAAAGGAAACAAAGGAAAAGAACAGTCTGCTGGGCAGCCCTGAGGAGTGGACGGAAAAAGGAAGTAGCTGCTGCCAATTGCTACTGTCACCACAGCTATCATCATTTTTGATGGTTCAAAGAGAATTGCGGTCACTGTGTCTTAGTCTACATGGATTTTTTTTTTTAAAGAGTGATTACAGTGGCTAAGCATATAACGTCATAGCTGAAGGCCAAATACTGACTAATGTCCATAGCAAGACATGACAACTGTTATGAAAATCATTAATTGTTGTCCTCAGATACTGCTTCTGTCAAGGTAAGTGTGTGGAAATTATCATAGAAGCAATTATTCATGCTTTTCTATTTTACAAGTATGTTTGAACATTACTCCCTTGCTTTCTACAGGAGTGAGTGAGACTCAGTATTTTTTTTTTTTTTGAGAGGGGATAAGGGCAGAGGGAGAGGGTGAAGGCAGGTGCTAAACCACTGAGCCACCCAGGCGTCCCAAGGGCACAGCTTTAATTAAGGTACAAAATATTTCCCCCAAAATATATCCTTCAAAGAGGAACTGAAAGCTGATTCCTGAATGCTCTGGTTGTCCTTCCTTGTAATGGACAAAAGCTCCCATCTGGTCTTCACTTACTGCAAATGTGTTCAGTCTTACATTCATTATATGAGATCTTTATAAATGCTGCCTCTACTAAAAGCCTTTCTCTGAAAGCCTACCTGGTAGTCAACCTCTAGGACTCCATCTCTTTTGCCTAATTTTTTCTGTTAGGTAGATACTCACCCAGGCTGGATTTATGTGATCCTCCCTCCTGTGAGTTTACATTAGGACTCAGGGACTCTCATCACTTACCTGATGACCCTGAATTTTTAAGAATCTCTAACTGTAGGGACTGAGGCAACATGCTTCATGTTTGTATTTGTAGTTTTTACATGAAGAAGCAAAGAAAAGTGATCTAAACGTGATTTGAAGGTGAAGCAGACAGGCATGCAGAAACAGGACATCTGTCTGTCACGTTTCCATTCTGGAGCCTTCCAGGGGGTGAAATTCCACCAATTCCTATTTATTTATTTATTTATTTATTTATTTATTTATTTATTTATTTATAAATTTATTTTTTATTGGTGTTCAATTTACCAACATACAGAATAACACCCAGTGCTCATCTCATCAAGTGCCCCCCTCAGTGCCCGTCACCCATTCACCCCCACCCCCCCCCCTCCCCTTCCACCTCCCCTAATTTGTTTCCCAGAGTTAGGAGTCTTTATGTTCTGTCTCCCTTTCTGATATTTCCCACACATTTCTTCTCCCTTCCCTTATATTCCTTTTCACTCTTATTTATATTCCCCAAATGAATGAAAACATATAATGTTTGTCCTTCTCCGATTGACTTACTTCCCTCAGCGTAATACCCTCCAGTTCCATCCACGTTGAAGCAAATGTCCACCAATTCCTTGTAAACAACCCCCACCTTCATCCTGCCTTATATTTAATCTGACTAGAACTAGACAGAGTTGAGGAACCTTTTTGTTCCATGCATTTATTTGTCAGTGGTTTACAAGTCTAACCTCTCACTCATTGACCTATTGTTCTCACTGGTGGCAGCATGTACATGGAACACCAGTGAGATTTGTTTATAGACCTACAGGTGGCTATCAAAGGCTCCCTGAGCACCTGATCACAGCCTCATTGCTCAGGGCCTCCTTTCCACTCAAATTTAATACCATCAGTCCTGGAGCAGATGATCCAAGTAGTAGCACCCAAGACTGGGAAGTTCTAATCAGCAGCTTAGAGTATCTCTGTTCGAGGTACTTACTGGAGATTTCAATGTTTCTTTCCTACTCAGGTCCTGAAAAGTCCATCTAATTTTATTAAGGCTATGGAATATGCTAGTTAATTATGCTAATCATCGGATTGATTATGCTAATTACCTAGTTCCTCAAAGAAAAGCCTCAACAAACAAGTTTTAATTACGTCAGAAACACTGTGCACCGTGTTCCCTTAGAATGAATGTACAGGAGATTGCCTTAATGAAGCTAGCTTTTTAGCTTTCTTTTCCCCAACCCATTTTTATTATTTGGCTCTTATTGTTTCACTTTGCTTTTCATGCTTCTTTGTTGTTTTTTAGTTTGGTTTTTATTGTTTCATTACTGTTTGTTTTTTGTTGTTATGTTCAGTTTTATTTTATCTATACTTTTTTATGGTTGATGTCCTCAAATTACTCTTGAGTAAAATAATAAAAACATAATAGTGAAGTTAACTATGAGAGGAGAAAACTGTTTTCAGATTCATCCTCTTTGCTGATGAAATGTCCAGAGATGTTGGAGGCACCATGAGATGAAGCATCATGCAGAAAAGAAGCTACTGGATTCTTTTTCCTGCAAGAGTAATGATACCATGTGCTGCCATGTGCTTGGGCCTCTTTCAGGAAATTTTATCCATGTGAATAATTAGTGAATTAGTGAACAATTACTCTCTACACAGGAAACAGAAGTGAAGAAGAAAAATTCCTTGAACTTGAGGAATTTAGTCAGTGATAAAGACATGAAGTTACCTAATAAGAACATAAGAAAGAATGAAATGAGCTCTAGTAGCAAGGCACATTTGCATGATAAGATAGTGAATAAGCAGCTGTGTCATGGACCGGACAAACAGGGAATGGTATTTAAATCTGGCCAGAAAGGAAGGATACGTTGAGAATGGAGGAAAAAAAACCCTTAAGGAAATCAAGACATCCCAGAACAAAGAGATATTCTGAGCAAAAAGGTACAAATGCCTAAAGATTCATCTTCTGTTTGAGAAAGAGTGAAAAGCCAATCAGGAAAATCTTAATTTTTTAGACTTTGTTAGAAGTGTAATCTGTTCAGAAAGCTATGTTAGGATATTTAGACTGAAGACATATCAGATCATGAATCCTTCACTCATAAGGCTAAGCTTTTGTCATTTCAAGGGCTTCTGAAATAAAAAATAATCTAAAGAGAAGGAATAAAATGAGGAAACTCAAGCTGCATTGGTGGGAAGACAAGTGAAGAAAATACACGATAGGCCTCAGGACTGAAACCTGCTGTTGCTGTTTTTGCTGTTGTTGGGATCCCAACATCAGTTCAATCACGACCTGAATAGCTTCATGTTCTACCAACTGGGCGAGTCAGCTGAAACCCACTTTTTAAATACATTCGTATCCCTTATAAATCTTGAGATCAAATGTCTCCAAGGTAACTGATCTCCTCCCCTCATATGCCAGATGACCAATGTATAGCTATAGTGGCATCACATTGGGATTCTTAATCTTTCTGGAGTCATATACCATCCGAGAGTATAACATAAATACATAGAACAGTCATCTCCTTTGATAAAGTAAGCATCCCTATTTTCACTAATAAGACAAATTTGTACATAAATACAGGATGGACATTTAATGTAATAAAATCACTCATTTTTCTGTTCAAAACACTTCATTTCTTATAAACTAGATATTAAAACTTTTTTATATCACATAGACATGGTTCTTAATTCAACACAAAACAAATTAACTAAAAACTAATTTATAGTTTGTGCCCCAGGAGCTACTTCTGTCTTTTTCCTGGAGGATATATATTCAGCACATCACATCTCTTCTTGTCAGTGTATGGGTGACAATATGCTACAAGGAGACACATAACTAAAACTGTCAAAACTAAGCTACTGACAGCACATTTGTGTGACAGGACAAATCTAGGTTGACATACTGTGATAAGAAAGGCAACCCAGTCAAAGGGCCACAGGGCAGCTATTCTAACACCCAGTGGATGGTATCTGTCCAAAGCACAAGGCAGTTCTCACATGTTGAGATAAATCCGTAATTTTTAAAGGGAGTTTATGGGATGGCCTTACATTGCAATTTTTCACAAGTACTCATTTAGAGGATACCTTATAATGTTGGGTAAGGTAAGAAATGGTGGAATGGAGAGGAGAGAGAATTCCACTGCCAAACAACTACGGAGGCTACATAATCAATTCGGTGCAAAGGCAATTGCTCTTCAGTCATCTCACACTGTCCTCCAAGGCCTTCTCTCTCACTGCAGTCACAGAAAGTATACAAATCTGCAAGGAAAATCTGTACATGCACAAGCAAGCTCAAGGAGTTTCGGTTTAGTTCTTATCATTTATTTTGTTTCTGGAAACTACAGTGAAACAACACATACGATCTATCTACTGGAAATCAGCCAGACTTTGGCCCCCCTCTTAGCACCTTCACTTGTACAGCTGCCTTTGATCTATCTTCATACAAAAAAAGAAAAAAAATAAGTCAACAGGAAACTTCAGAGGAACTGATTACTAAAGGATTTGAAGGCAGATATAAAGATTTATCAGTTCTTGCAGAGAATTTGCGTAGTGACACATTTATGATGTGTCCTTACAGAGAAGAAACTCCTATCCAGCCAAGCAGAGATTGGAATAGGATTAAAAAACAACCTCATAACAGCGTCCTTTGAGGCCCACTGTTCTCTTGCCAGCTGGGCTGCTCCCTTCTCCTGTTGAGGAAGCAAACAACTGGGTGGCAGAGGTGCTTCTGGACTCGTGTCTAGGGCTGGACTAAAACAGATCAGGGAAGAGTGCTCTGCCCATTGTCAAGTGTATCAGCATCGCCCGGCTGTATGGGAATCCCCCGCCCATCATCCTGCACCTCAGAGACTCTCCAGGCATAAATAAAAAACATTCCACCCACAATCTATTATTTACAGACCTGGGGCTTCTCCAAGTTTATCAGTAGAGGCACCAGATGCTCCATTAACCCCTTATCTCTGAGTTCTTCCATGGACAGTAAGGGAGCATTAAGTATATGATTACCACAGCAATTATCTGACAGTCAGACTTCCAGCCACTCAACTATTAAAAACAGCTCCTCCCTGTATTAAACAAGGAGAGGTCTCTGAATGACAAGGAAAGACTTATTTCCTTTCCATATGGGAGAGACAGTGGAGCTATTATAAATATTCATTTGACCAAAAAACTATTGATTTAATATTGTACCTAAAATGAAGGCTATCGATTGAATAAATTAGATTATGTTCATGCTAAGCGTTCCCATTCTACCCTAACAGAGGAGCACACATTAGAAATGGCAAAGGTTGATTGAAGCAGAACCAACTGACAAAGGAAGCAATGATACTTGAGAACAAGAAAGGAAAGAGGAAAAACACCCAAGCTTGGTAGATAAGAATGTAGGGCCCAGAACCAGACTTTCTGTGTTCAAATCTGTCTTTACCATTGGCTGCTTTATGAATTGAACCAGGTCCTAAACTTCTCTGTGCCTCAGTTTCCTCAGTTATAAAGTAGGAATAGAAGTTCACACCTCATCTGGTTGTTTTGAATGAGTTTAAATGAGTTAATTCCTGTGAAGTGCATAGAACTGCATTTGGCCCAGAGAAAGTTCTTGGTAATTATTAGCTATTAGTAAAGATGGTATCAAGGAAACACAGGGTTAAGAGAATTTGAATAAGAGCAAAGGATCTTACACATCACAATAAAGCCAAAGGGGACTCTGTGTTAGAGTCTACAACAGACAGTAGTTGGTATTTATAATACAGCTCCTGAGTACTTCTATAAAAAAAAAAAGGTTCAAACTGTAATTAATATTCTATAGTCTGATTTTTTTTTATTTAAGGTTTAGAGAACATATTCCTGTGACATTAAGCATAAAATTCATCATATGGTCATGGGCATATCTTGTGCCAGTTTCCCATTATCAAGTTTTTTTCAATTTTTGATATTGATAGATGTAGTGAGAAGAAAAACATCAATTTGAAAAAAAATATATTACACAGGGCTATTTCTATATACCAGCAAAGATGGTTCTTTATTTAGGAAAATATTTGGAAAAGTTTCTTTGGATATGAAAAATAATAATCCATTAATGATCTGAAAGAAGAGGAAATTTCAAGAAGAAAGGTGACTGCCTTGCATAGTAAGGTGAAAGGAATTTTGTTTTTCTTTGGTTGCCAGGGGAGAGTAGATGGGGCTTGGGATTGAAGAGGCTCCACAGGGGAGAAGTGCTCTGGCTCCATGACTAGAATACATGAAGTGTGGTAGGGCTCTATTGAGGACCTACTGGCAAGAAATTTCCCAAGGTGTAGGATGATTTTCTAGTCATGGTAAAATTTGACATTGACATTAAAGCTGTTTCTGGTTAGCATGCTATTACTTCCCACTGTTATCCCTAGACCCGATTACCTCCAAGCAATACCTTCAAATCACTGGTAACAAAGGGAATTGAAGGAAGATCCATGTCTACTGTGGAGAAAAACAGTTCACCAAGAAAGGTCAACAGACAACTTTTCTAGCAGTGAGATCTTTAGGAGAGTCACTAAACTGCACTGTGCTTCAGTTTCCATCTTATAAAGTGATGATACTGACACTCATTTCAGATAGTTGCAATGTAAAGTTTAAATATTAGAAAGTGGCTGGCAATAGTTTGTGTTCAATAAACATTAACAATAAAATCTACTCCAGGGATCCCTGGGTGGCGCAGCGGTTTAGCACCTGCCTTTGGCCCAGGGCGCAATCCTGGAGACCCGGGATCGAATCCCACGTCGGGCTCCCGGTGCATGGAGCCTGCTTCTCCCTCTGCCTATGTCTCTGCATCTCTCTCTCTCTCTCTCTCTCTCTGTGTGGCTATCACAAGTAAATAAAAATTTAAAAAAAAATAAAACTTTAAAAAAAAATAAAAAATAAAAATAAAATCTACTCCAATGATTGTACACATCCCTAATTCAATTACTGCCTACAAAGTTCCCAAAAGAATTTCTAATAAAAATTTCAGGTTTTTCTTCTTCTGCAGATAAAAACTGAGAAGGAGTCAAGAATTCAAGTGAATACACAAATACTAGAACAAATGTGATTAACTACATATAGTATATAATCTTTCCAAATTCTTTTCTGTAAGAAATATGCACATAAGATAAACATTGTAGAGATAAAGAATAGACTCCTAAAAAAAGAAAAGAAAAGAATAGACTCCTATTAAGGACCCTACTTCGTATCAATAGCCTTTGTTTACATGTGATATTTTTCAACCAAGCAAAAATTATAGAAAAGAAGACTCCTAAAATATCTAGAACTCTGCCTAATTCTAATTATTTCTAAAATACAGTTTTCACTAATAAATATTGAGTAATGTTAAATTATACAGTATATATTCAATTTAATAAGGCAGAGAAGTAGGCCACCTTTTAATTGTTACTTATTTTTTCTAGACTTTATATATTTTTTTAAGATTTACTTATTTATTTGAGAGAGAGAAAAAAAGAGAGAGTGGAGGAGTGACAGAAGAAGAGAATCTCAAGCAGACTCCCCGCTGAGCGTGGAGCCTGACACTGGGCTCAATCTCAGGAACCTGAGATCATAACCTGATCCAAAACCGAGAGTTGGTAACTCAACTGACTGAGCCACTCAAGTGCCCCAGGCCACCTTTCTAAAGAGGGCTTATTCAAAAAGCAAATATATGCTTTGAAGAGTAAGTTTCACTTATTCAGAAAATTTAGTTATCTAGAATAAGTCATCTCCTAAAAGTGCCAGCTAACTTAAGTTCTAGTTTACTACTCTTCTGAGCTTTGTGCATTTCATCCCCCTCATGAAAAAAGCAACTTGCAGAAAGTTTTTCCAGCTATTTATTCTTTCACTGGCTGCAAGTATTCATTTACCCATTCATCATGAGGCCAACAAATACTTATTGTGTAGATACCATATGTCAGGAATTGGGCACTGTGTGGGGATATATTCTGATTTCAGAGTTTGGTTTCACTGAACATAAGTCTACATATATATGCTGTTGTCCTTTGGTTATGCAGAGTACATACTCTTTTTGCTTGCCAACTGTCATGAAGGATAGCTTGGGAAAATTTCAACAAGGTCATTAGTGCAGACTAAAGAAAGGGCTTCACTGGAGACATGTTCAAGCCAAGCCTGCAAGGCAAAGGCCCCACCTTTTCATCATTCAGCAGACATATGTGCCTGGACACACCATGGGTGAAGTTTCCAGACTTCCTATTTATTATTAAAGCTATCATATTATTATGTGAGCACAATATCAGTGTTGTCCAAAATGTGCAAGAGATGATTTTACTTTTATTTTGATGTATATTTAAAAAATATACAACCAGTGCTTCAAATTTTTGCAAATATTGCTTGGGATGAGGCCAAAGGAGCAATAAATTTTAAAAATAGGTGTGTGTGGGGGTAGTTGGTTGTTAAAATGTGTAAAGGAAATAATAAGACAAACAGAAGCCAGATATAACTTTAAAATGTTGCTCATATGGTATGTGAATTACAAGTATGGGAAACACCACTCCCGGCCACTGAATCCTAGCAAAATTCTGTGAGGCAGGCATTAATATATATTACTGTCAGAAAATGGGCTCAGAGAAATCTAGAACACTCTTGAGTTCCTCAGGACATGAAGGACAGATTTCCTGGCTCCACAGCCCTGCACTGACATCAGGAATGCCAACGATCATCAAATATTCTAATTCATGTAGGATTTTCCCAAATGCTAACCCTGTGTAATTAACTCTCTATCCCACAGAGCAATCTGGAGCCATCATGCTGAGGACCATGAAACGAGTGGCAACTTGCTTCTCCCTGCCAGGAATCAATTGCTCCGTGCTAGTAGCATTTACTGTGTCTGTGCCTGTGCATCCCCAAAACCTGAGGGCAGTTACTTTAAAATTCAGGAAAACATCTACCAATAATCGGTGGTCCCATGGAGAGGTTTTCCACCATAGGAAAAATCAAGGAGAAGAGGAACTAAATATGGAGTGAGAGAAAACTGCTGAGCTGGCTTCTACCATGAAAGTCATTAACCAAGTTGGATTAGTAAACTCTTCCAAAGCCACATCTGCCCTATTAAAGCTTTAAGGGCCATATGCCAAAGTGAAAATTAAATAAAGCAACAAAAAGACTGTGCCCAAATGAATTTGGTTTTATTTTTACTACACAGAGTGAGGCTCTGCACTATAAAGCAACCACAGAGAGACCTTGCCAAGTTGTGGCGGTTTCCCAGAATGCATTAAAAACTCAGGAGTCTCCACCATCTCCACTAATGATGCTAGCTACTGGATCACAAAATGACTTCTATTCTGACTGTTACGGAAAAGCCCATCTAGTGAAAATTTCATCAAGCAGTGTGAAATTTGCACATCAATTTCAGGATAGTCTGTTAGACATGGCTTAGAATCCTGCAACAATAAAGGTTTTAAAATGCCTTGTTATAATCAAAAAGTCTTATTCCTGTCCTAATCATCTCTTTTGCTTCCAAGTTTACTTAGTGGTTCATCCCATAAGAGAAAAAAAAATCTTGGCTCTACATTTGATAAAGGACAAAAGATATATAGCTCCACAGAATTAGATCCTATGCTCAAATGCTGCTATGATTGCAAAGAACCTTCCCTGTGTTGTTCATTGCTGGTGGAACGCAGCATCAGAACAACTGTAGCCCTAGAAGAGTTTTAATATTGCCAAGTATTGAAGCTTAAATTATTTTCAAATTATTTTCATAGTATAACTTTTGTGTATCTTCACCAATTTTGGCAGATGATAAATCTGAACTGTGAAATATTTGTTTTGCCTCGCTTTGCTTCTTTCATCATTTTTTTTTCTTTCAAGTATATGCAGTAACTCAAACCAGACCCCCAAATTTTCCTAACAATCTGTTTCAGTGAATAAGAATAATAAAAATGATTTCTAATTAGTGCAATAAATGTTCTTGCTCTCAAGCGCCAAGAATGGTTTGTTCACCAAATTATAAAGATGTTTTTAAACCAAATTATCCTTCCCAATCTTTGTTCTATAATCAGTAGAAAAATCAAATTGGTAGACTATTACATAAAAAAAAATTCTAATATAAACATTTGGAAAAGCTGGATGAAATATAACAAGTTCATTTCTCAATACACAGAATAGCTTAATAAAACATAAGGGTAGAATCTTAGGTGTTAAAACTCGAGAGAGTTCTGAAAACCAATGCAGTGTGTGTATGTGTGTGTGTGTGCGTGTGTGTGTGTGTGAAATAATACTGGAGGTATTCAGGGAGACAGCATCAGTCTTATTAATCTAGGGACTTGGCTTTTTGTGTTCAGATAGGGACTAAAAAGTAGTGGCATTGGATTCCCCATGGTCTCAATGCTTGAGACCCCAGCAAAAAGTCATAATATTTGAATCACTGGCCACTCCATGAATTGGTGGCTTTAGAGTATAGGGGAAAAATTATTAAATTCCTATGGAGGGACCCACTCACAACTTAAGCCACACAAAACTAGTGGAAAAGCCAACCTTGCTAAAACTTACTTTGCAACCAAAGGTAACATAATGCATGGAAAAAAATATATCCAAGCAAGACTCAAAAGACATGACAAATAAGATTTGATCCCATAGAATTTTATGTAATAGAACAATAACCCAGTTTCTAGGTAAGCTGGAGTCACTTATGGCAGACCAATATTTTTTACAAGAATAATAGGAAAAGCTGGATAATAACAAGAATGATATGTTTGGAGATAGTATTAGAGGACTACAGATCAAGGAAATCCAAGAGGGTCTAGATTTGGGGGACAGTAGAACCATAGAGAAATGAGCTGACTTTTTACAGTTGTCTTTTCTCTAGCCTAGTTGCTGATTTGGGGAACCAGATGAAAAGCGAACCATTCAGATTCTTCCCGGGCAGAAAAATTCTTCTAGGAATAGAAAAAACATCAGATTTTAGTGGTCTAAAAAGATAGATAAAATTGGAGACTTGGTGGTTTTCTCCTATTGACATTTGCCAAATTATGAAGCAACACAAGGAAGGACAATGAAGGTGTGCCAAAGAGGGAGCTCAGAAAAGCAGAGCAGAATTGTCTGGGAAACCCATGTTTCCAGGTAGAAAGTAAGCTAAGGTTCAAAAAGTTCCAAGGAGAGGAGTCCCAGGACCTAAAATAGGCTCCCAGATGAATGCTCTGGAGGGCTATGACCTAGAGAGATGAATGAGGGGTAGACTCCACAAAAACTGTAACCCAGTTTTGAATCAACTTAACTTCTGATTGAATTAATGTGCTCAGCCCCACTCTATCAGACTTGTGAAGGAAGAAATAAGTCCCGATGGAGGAATACAATAAGCTCTGGATCTCTGTAATTTAACTTACGTGGTATCAGGCATTCAGTCAAAAGTAACTAGACTTTCCCAGCTTTTAGCTACTGTCCACATTCCTTGGTTTGTGGCCTCACTGCCTTCAAGACCAGCAACCACACGTCTCTAACATTGCTTCTATTCTCACATCTCCTTCTCTTACTCTTATACCTTCCTCATCCATCTTTGAAGGACCTTTGTGATTTTATTGGGCCTACTCAATTAATCCACAGCAATCTCATAAATATATGAGATTATATATATCTCATAAATATATGAGATATATATCTACACACTCATATATTTATGAGATATATATAATTCTGGGATTAGGATACAGACATTGTTAGGGGACCATTTGTGTGTCTACCACAAGAATGAAATTTAAAAAAATAAAACAACAACGAAATCTGTTATACAGCAGGTTAGAAAATATATATTCGCCTATTGACAGCAAATCTTGGTAAAATGTAATGTAAAGGGAACTTTTTACACACTACTGGTGAACATGTAGAATTTTATAGTCACTTTGGAAACTATTTTGACAATATCATTTCTTGGTGCCTACCCTAGAGAAAAGAGTACATGTGCACAAGGAGACAAGCCCAAATTTACTTATTGCAGCTCTGTGAGTAAGAGTGAAAAGGGAAATAATCTGTTTTTTAGTGAGAAAAAGGGAAGTAATGGTGGTTTATTTGTGCAATGGAATTCTATACTTTAGATATAATCAATAAGATGTATATTAATACAGTAACATTTTATAAACTATTCTTAATAAATGTTAACATTATCTAAGTATCAGAAACAAAAAAATAGGGGGAAATTATTGGGTAAATTTATGGAAAATCATGGTAATGAGGAAGATGGAGCCAGTTCCCAGTACTACATTTACTTTTTTTTTTAAGACTTTATTGACTTATTCATGAGAGACAGAGAGAGAGAGGTAGAGACATAGGCAGAGGGAGAAGTAGGATCCTTGCAGGAAGCCTGATGCAGGACTTGATCCCAGGACCCCAGGATCATGACCTGAGCAGGAAGCAGATGTTCAACCACTGGAGCCACCCAGGTTCCCTAGACTTAACACTTTTAAAAGTACATGTGCAGGGCACCTGGGTGGTTCAGTCGGTTAAGTGTCTGACTCTTGGTTTTGGCTCAGGTCACAATCTCAGAGTTGTGAGATCAAGCCCCGCGTAGGCTCTGTGCTCAGTGTAGAGTCAGCTTGAGATTCTCTCTTGCTCTCCCTCTGCCTCTTTCCCATGCTCTCTCTCTAAAATAAACAATCTTTAAAAAATAAAAGTACGTGTTCATTTTCCGGTATATACAATAGTAGTATTTTGCATATGAATACATATCTGTATAAAATAATACCCCAAAATTTCATATTATAGTTGTTTCAGAAGTGGAAAGTGGCTGAAAAAATAATGTAAGAGAATTAGATTTATATATAATATTTAATTTTTTAAAATTGTGTAATAGTGAGGGATGCCTGGGTGGCTGAGCGGTTGAGCATCTGCCTTCAGCTCAGGGCGTGATTCCATGATCCTGGGATCAAGTCCCACATCAGGCTCCCTGCATGGTGCCTGCTTTTCCCTCTGTCTCTGCCTTTCTCTCTGTTTCTCTCATGAATAAATAAAATATTTAAAAAATAGATAAATAAAAAATTCTGTAATAGTGAAAAACTAACTTCTACTTAGTCTACCAGGAAGTGTATTTTATGATGTTTCCAATGATTTTTCTTCATATTTGCATTTTTAAAATAATAAGTATATATTAATGGTAACTTTCTTTTTATTCCATTTCCAAATTACACAACCTTGAAATTAAAGGAATCAATGTAAGTAGGGATTGACATAAGCCAAATCATATGCATATTCGTGAATAGGACATAAAATTAAGCATAACAATACAAGTGATTAGAAAACAGTGTTAAGAAAAGGAATTACTAAATCTTACTGTGTGTCACAAGGCTAGATGTTTTTATCCAAAGTATTACTCAATGTTTATGGAACTTCCACAGAAAATCTATCCAAGAATAAGGGTTCAAAAACTTTAATGTCTAGCAATGTATTTTTATATCTATCATAGATTAGCATTTTCTCTAGAATATATTATATTAAATTCAGAATTTCACCCTGCTATTTCTACTCTTTCCATCATTCATAATGAGCTTTTGTTTTGAGGGGGGAACTGTTGGAGAACCTCCCGCTCTCTGTCTCATACCCTCTCATGGCCCTGCTCCTGAGACTTGATTGATACAATTTTGTTCTTTTTGTGTATGACAAAGAATGTGAAGAAAAATTTATTGACAAACCTAATACAAGAAAATCCATGCCAAGTAAATTCCTTGTCACAGTCAAATTGGGTCTCATAATATTTGGATCACACATAGGACTATTATACCTTTTGAACCTGCCTCAATTTTCAAACTTTCCCTATTTTAAGATCTGCTTCTAAAGTTGGTTAATTTTCCTCCAAGCTCAAATTGAGAAATAAAAGTCTAGAACTTGGTGCTAGCTCCTTCTGTCTTGCTACAGGAGTTTTAATTTACCCATAGATGAACAATAATAAATGAAATAACACAATTGTAATATATGTTGCTTCCAAATTCCAAGTTACAGCAGCCTGTCCTTTATTTTTGCAGAAACTTCCCTGTAAGACCCAGACTGCTAGGCCTCAGAAATTGTAATAAGGAAGCAAGCCTCTGTTTTCATGGAATTGCACTCCAGTCTTCTGGCATGCATTTTGCATTTTTTAATCAAAACATCTTGATAAGAAATTTGCTCTTGGTTTTCAATGTTGGTGAAAGAAGAAACATGAGGGCCTTCTATATAGTTCCTTGTATCATAACAACTGTCACTCAAAGATTGAGGAAGCTACCAATGAGAATCTACCATTTGCCAACTATATTTATAACAATTATATACACAGAACTTGGAGCAGAGCCAGATAAGGGTTTTGAGGCACCCATGAGCTATCCATGAAGTTGAAGTAGATCAAAATTCCTTTCATTTGATCCACATAAGCCTCCATTCTGACTGGTGGATGAAAGCAATGCCTGGGACCCAAGGATTTATGTCTGTTCAAGTTCATTTCCAATGATGCCTGAAAGGTCTGATTATTTCTCTTTTCCTAGTACATAATTACTATGGTAAATGGCCACAGAACATTTTCGAAGAGACTTAGGAGGGGTCTGTACATGCTTGTGAGATTTGCACCTGCTCCTTCCTTTTGTCAGATGTTCTAGTCTGTGAATAGACTAAGATTTGAGATTTGGGTGAAAAGCTATGTCACTTAAGTCAGAATTCTGTTCACTAGACTCTTCTTTTTAGGTTATAAAAGTCAAGTAGGGTATTGGTAGACTTCTTAGTTTTTGGGGGGGGGCAGGGATCAATAACCAATTACCCTTTAACATATTTTACTGTGAGTTAAAGCTCTCTAATGATCACATCTATCCCTCTGTCAATTATTGCAGCCATGACTGTACCTCTCACATTTAAGGGCTGCTATGAGGGATCCACTGCTCCAGGACCCCATCTCTGCATTTGAAATGAAGCATTCCATTTCAATAGCAGTGTCTCCTACTAGTATCCCAGGCCAATAGGAAATAGTTTTCAGAACACTTATCAAAGATGACAGGGCAGCTCTCACTAATGCATTTTTTTAAAATTCTAGTATGTTTAATATACAGTGTTATATTAGTTTCAAGTATACAATATAGTGATTCCACAATTCTACACGTTACTCAGTGCTCATCATGA
The DNA here is from genome assembly GCF_003254725.2 of Canis lupus dingo. Classification (NCBI taxonomy): domain Eukaryota; kingdom Metazoa; phylum Chordata; class Mammalia; order Carnivora; family Canidae; genus Canis; species Canis lupus. Next base: position 39,743,683 of record NC_064265.1, on the reverse strand, counting down.
TATGTGTACTCTTAATCCCCTTCACCTATTTCACTGGTCTCCCCACCCACCTCTCTCCGGTAACCAGTAGATTGTTCTCCATAGTTAAGAATCTGGTTTTGGTTTATCTGTTTTTTTCTTTGTTTTGTTTCTTAAATTCCACTTGTGAATGAAATCATATGGTATTTGTCTTTCTATCATTGACTAATTTTGCTTGGCATTATATTTCTATATCCATCGATGCTGTTACAGATGGCAAGGCTTCATTCATTTTTATGGCTGAGTAATATTCATATATATGAATATTCATATATATAATATTCCTATATATTCATATATATATCACATCTTCTTTAACCATTCATCTATTGATGGTCATTCGGGAGGCTTCCATAACTTGGCTGTTGGAAATTTGCTGCAATAAAAATAGAGAGCATCTACCTTGTCTGATCAGTGTTTTTATAGTCTTTGGGTAAATACCTAGTAGTGTGATTACTAGATCATAGGTTAGTTCTATTTTTAATTTTTTGAAGAACTTCCATACTGTTTTCCACAGTGGTATACCAGTATGCATTCTCACCAATAATGCATGAAGATTCTTTCTCTCAATAAACTTCCCAACACTTGTTTCTTATGCTTTTTGATTTTAGCCATTCTGACAGGTATCTCATTGTGGTTTTGATTTGCATTTCCCTGATGATGAGTGATATTGAGCAATTTTTCATTTATCTGTTGGCCACCTGGATGTCTTCTTTGGAGAAAGAACTGTTCATGTTTTCTGCCCATTTTTAAATGGGATTTTTTGGGTTTTTTTTGTGTTGAGTCATGTAAGTTCTTTATATATTTTGGATATTAACCCCTGATAAGTTCCATTCAGTAGGTTGTTTTTGATTTTGTTGATTATTTCCTTTGATGTTTCAAAGGTGCTTATTTTGATGTAGCCTCAATTGTTTATTTTTGCTTTTGTTTCCCTTGACTTAGGAGACATATCTAGAAAAATGTTGCTACAGCCCATGTCAACAAAATTACTGCCTGTGTTCTCTTCTGGGATTTTTATGGTTTCAGGTCTCATATTTAGGTCCTTAATCCATTTTGAGTTTATTTTTTTGTATGGTATAAGAAAGTAGTCTGATTGCATTCCATCCTTTTGCAGGTAGCTATCTAGTTTTCCCAACACTATTTGTTTTTTTCTTCCAACACTATTTGTTGGAGAGACTTTTTCTAATTGCACATTCTTGTCTATTTTGTTGAAGATTGATTCACCATATGATTGTGGATTTATTTCTGGCCTCTCTATTCTGTTCCCTTGATCTATGTGTGTTTTTATGCCAGTATCATACTGTTTTGATTACTATAGCTTTGTAGTATATATTGAAATCTGAGATTGTGATACCTTCAGCTTTGTTCTTCTTTTTCTTTTTTTTTTTCAAAGATTGTATTTATTTATTTGAGAACATAAGGGCACGAGCAGAAGGGGAAGGCAGAGAGAAAAAGAGGGCACAGACAGAAGGAGAAGGTAGAGAGAAAGGGAGGACAAGCAGGTTCCTCATTGAGCAGGGAGCCAGATGTGGGGCTCAATCTCAGGACCCCAAGATTATGACATGAGCCAAAGGCAGACACTTAACTGACAGAGCCACTCAGGGGCCTGTTCTTCTTTTTCAAGATTGTTTTGACTATTTGAAGTTTTTGTGATTCTTCATGAATTTTAGAATTGTTTGTTCCAGTACTATGAAAAATGCTCTTGATATTTTGATAGGGATTGGATTAAAACTGTAGATTTTTTGAGGTAGTATGGACATTTTAACAACATTTTTTCCAAGCCATGAGCATGAAATATCTTTCCATTTGTTTGTGTTGTCTTCAATTTCTTTCATCAATGTTTTATAGTTTTCAGAGTACAGGTCTTTCACCTCCTTGGCTAAGTTTATTCATAGGTGTTTGGGGGCACCTAGGTATCTCAGCATTTGAGAATCTGCCTTCAGCTCAGGGTATGATCCTGGGGTCTGGGATCGAGTTCTACATCTGGCTCCCTGCCTGTGTCTCTGCCTCTCTCTGTGTGTCGCTCATGAATAAATAAATAAAATCTTGGGGAAAAAAAAGGTTTATTCCTAGATGTTTTATTATTTTTAGTACAGTTTTAAAGGAGATTGTTTTCTTAATTTCTCTTTTTATCAATGCATATGTAAAGAGAGTCTTTTCCAAAGGCCACTTGGGAAATGCAGGGGAGTAAATTAATGTGTTTTATGTGAACAATCCACTTGAAATTCTGATTTCTCTAAGTCTTTAGATTCCTTCCCAAAGCCTAACTTTCACACAAGAGACCTGACATGGCTGTGAATTTAGCTGCAAATAGTGACAAATGCAAGGTCAAAATATGGTTTTAGGTATTTCAGCCCCATGATAGAATTAATAAAATATTTTTTTTACCAGGGAAATTCCATGGCTTTCTTTCTCTCTCTTGAACAATGGATTTTGGATTTTGAGTTTGTAATTCTTTTTAGGTTGTCATGTGCCATTAGAATCAAACACTCACTCTGTATTCCTTGAATTCTTTATGTTCCTGCATATGATTCTCTGGCTGTGGCTCTGGTTCCCTCAAAGACTCGCATTCTGTGACTACTTCATTGCAGGTGTCCACTGATGAAAATTAGAAGGCTGTTTCACACTGCTTGCCAAGAGCATTTCATATTGGCTGGATTTCAGAACTTTTGGCCTGATTCAGACCAGATAACCAATTCCAGATACCTATTTGCTGAGGTTCTGTTTTCTAATATGACTTCTGGAGTCATAATCTATATAAGTCAGAGTTATTGGTTACAAACAAAAGAAGCTAATTCTGATAGCTTAAGCAGAAAATGAGTTTATTATAAAGATTTGGACAGCTGACAAACTTTCGAGAGGGATGGAGGAACAGGCTAAAGGTTAAGATTCCAGAAATTATGCCCACAACCATATCACAGAACTGGCCCAAGGAGGGAATAGTCACTGGCACCATCACTGAGCACTTGATACTTGAATTTATATGACTGCCAGTGATAAGACTTTATTTGCATCTGATACTAAACACACTTCTATGTCAGGAATTCATTCCTGAAGACAATTCATCCCTAAGAGCCAAATGTTTAAGTACTGAACTAACGAGAGTGGTAGTAAAATGGATTCTTCACAGAGCCTCCTTTTCCTATGTTGTTCACTTCTGAACCACAGTCTGGCTCCAACTAGTTTAATCAGATTTACCTATATCACACTTTTGTGCCTTAAGTGCAAGAGAGGCTAACAAAATGATTTTTCTGATTTCTACATCGAGGATGCAGAACACATAAGTAGGAAATTCTGCAAACATAGGAAGTTTTTTAAAAATGCTAGATAACCAGAAAATATGATAAATATTCACTATTACTTATGTGTACTCTTTTATTTTTAATTTTCCTCTGTGAATAATTTTGTCTCAAGTTTATTAAGAATTAATAAATTGCATAAAGTCCTGTCTTTGGGTTTTGTTTTTTTTGTTTCTGGTTTTTCTTGTTTTCTTGTTTTGTTTTGTTTTTTTGTTTTTGTTTTTGTTTTGTTTTTGGTTTTTGGTATTTATGTTTTCTTTCACTTTCTCATTTTATTTTTCTTTTATAATATGTCTATGTTACTCAAGTGTTCTTAACATTTTTTTCTCATGTAGTTTAAATTTTCATTTTCAGTGCTTATCCTTTAAGTTAAATTAACTTTTAGAAGTTGAGCTATTATTTCTCTAGTACAATCAAAGAAAAGAAATCTCCCATCAGCAGGATAGAAAATTTAGCCTACATTTACTTCTTTCATTCTATACTCATGGTTTTCAGTAAAATTTTATATCTAAATTATTTTCTCTTACTGTGTCCTTTCTTGATAAAATAAGATCTTGACACATTATTTCATAACTATGGTAATGATTTTTTTGAAACTCAAATTTTCTGTGTAACTTATAGATTTATTTAGCCTCATTTATTAAGTAGCAAGAGAATGTTTTTTGGCAATTTTTTCCAGGAAGGCTATTTGGGTTGTCTACTTTCTAAATCATTGCCTGTCTAAAATTCCTTTATAAAGCCTTCACTTAAAAGTATAAATTCATAGGTTATAGAATACTTTGTTCACAATTATCCCCTTAAAACTGAAGAAACTATGTCACTGCTTCCTTCATTTAATGTTATGGGGAATTTAATGGCACCGTGTGTGTGTGTTTCCTAACTCCTTGTTAGGTAACCTGTTTTAGTTTTAAAAAGCTGGGAGGGAGTTTAACTATCTGCAAAACCATGAGTGGATTTTCTTTTTATTCTGGAAATCCAGTTTTTACCAAGATTTATTCTTAGTGTGTCATTTTTGTTAATTTTACCTGTTTTTAAAATCTGAAAGTTTGATGATATTCTCTGTCACTGAGGCTATAGGGAAACAGTCTCATATATTGCTCTGTTGAATAATAAACATAACTTCTCTGGCAGATAATTTATTAATATCTATTGAAATGATTTATATATTACCTTCTGATCAGAAATTCTAAGAATTTTCACCAAGATACCCTGGCAAAAGTATGAAGTCATTTACACAAAGTTATTCATTGCAAGATCATTACCTTATAAAAACCTAAGTGTCCTTCAATAGAGCTAATTAAATAAAGCATGGGTATATCCACAAAGAGGGCTATGCAACTCTAAAATGGAGTAAGGGATTAGATGCTAATATGGAATGACCTCCAAGAAATATAGTATAAAAAAATTAAAAAGCAAAGCGGAGAAAATTGCATACAGAATGCTATCATTTGTGTCAGAAAGGAAGAATATGAACATTATTATGTATCTTCTTATCTTAAAAAGTAAACAATAGAAAAATTAACCATAAACAAAGGCAATGGTTTCCTTCAAAATGAGAGAAAGAGTATAAAGAGTTTACATTTCCTTGGAAGTATCTTATTTTTTAGATTTTTACATAAGTAAAACTATTTTTAAAGCAATCCTTGACAAATGAAAATAAAAGTTGGGAAATAAACAATGTGCATTTAGTTGATGCTCAGAGATTGTTCCAAGAGACTTAAAAGAACAATAATTTGTATATCCCCAGCAGGATATACTTCAGAAAGTAAAAGAAATTAAAAACACACTTTTTAGCAATCATATTGGAGGTGAAATGTTGGTATTGTTAGGTTGAATTCTGCTGTGGGTGTATTTTGGGACAAAAAAAAATGTGAATGTGATATTTTTGTTCTACAATTTTTCCATATTGAGAAGCAGGATTCTCAGCATGAGAAAAAGGAGGTACAGATGTAATACTGAAACGTTTAAGTAAAATCCCTTATTATTTTGAATTGCAACTAAAAGCATCCACGCAGGGACATCTGGGTGGCTCAGTGGTTGAGCATCTGCCTTTGGCTCAGGTCGTGATCGTGGGGTCCTGGGATCAAGTCCCACATCAGGCTCCCCATGGAGCTTGCTTCTCCCTCTGGCTATGTCTCTGCCTCTCTCTATGTGTCTCTCATAAATAAAATAAAATTTAAAAAATACAAGTGCAAATTTGTGATGGGTTTTCCTTTGGAAAAAGCATTTCCTAACTCGGAATAGTAAAAAAGCCAAGAGAGAATGACCAATCCATTTATAACAAATGCTCTTAGCACCTAGATTATGGTAACTACATACTACTTCCCACTAGAAGTAATCAGGGCTCCTTGGAGAAATGACTGATTCCAGGGCTGCAGCAAAATTTTACAAATTTCCCACTATACTGTGCCATACCATATAGCAAGGAGACTCTAACACTACTATGGTCATATCAGAAGACTTTGAAGTCAACCTAAAGAGACTCATAGAGGTCAAAGATAGAAATTTTCAGGAATAATAAGATAAATAAAGTAGTGTGAAACTCATCATAAATACTTAATCTATAGGTGTCTATGATACAAAAAAATAAGTTTATAGGATGTTAGCAAAACAACTCATAATTTTAAAAACTAGTAATAAAGGGAAGGAATAACCAATCTCTTTTGCCTTTCCTTTATAACATTGCTTCTGGGTGACCAGATATTAATGAGGGAGATTTTTTTTAGATAACAATTCTAGCTAATAACTAAGGAATAAATGATAAAATTGTAACATTGCTATTTTTCAAACCATAAAGGATCTAGGCATTGATCATCACCGCTTGTAATATCACAAAAAGACAAAAACTCAAACACTATATGCTAAATGATAGAAACACAATGCTACTCATGAAGTGGCCTTTTTTTTTTTTTTTTTCAAAATGAAAAGAAAAGAAATCAATTTTTTTTTTTTTCTTTCTGCTCAAACCTCTCCATCCATGTATTAACTTTTAGGAAATTCAGAGGTTAGAAGGTCTTTTTTTTTCAACACACCAGGGAAGCAATTTGAAAAATGCAGACTAGAAAACTACAGTATAAAAAAACTATGCTTCTTCAACAAATAATCATAAAAATAAAGAAAGATATAGACAGGAAACATATTTTTAAAAAGGCACTTAAGATACATATTGGGCAATTCCTCTGTGAGGACCTCTTTTGGAGCTTGATTTGAGGAAGTGACAAAAAAATTTTATAATATTGAGACTAATGCAAATTCAAACAATGGATTTAATATTTAATGATATTAAAGAGCTATTAAAAATTAAATCTTAAGAATTATAATGGTTATACTTTTAAAAAGTTTTTGTTTTAGAAATAAAAACTAAAGTATTTATGGAGGAAATGATATGGTGTCTCTGAGATTTGCTTCCAAATAAATTGGGAGGATGAAATCGGTTTGAGTGTTTCACATGAAACATGATTAGCTAAGGGTTAATAATTGTAGCTGGGTGATGGATAGATGAGAATTCAATAACCTATTCTGTCTACTTTTGTATAGGTTTGCGATTCAACAATAAAAAGTTCAAAAGTATCTGCTACTTAATAAATTCTATGATTCTGAAGATGTGAACATCTGCATTTGAGGGCAACTAATTTAATATCTGTTTGATTTTGCTTTTCTATTTTGCCTTAGTTCTTGACATTTGGGATTCCTGTTGTACACATTTTGGATATACTGGCTCTATCTTTATGGGCTTTTGTGTTTTCTCTTATTATAGTCTTCTCTTCATAAAGGCTTTTTCTCTGATTTAGTTTTTGAACTTTTATTTAACCCTAACACAAATTAAATTAGGTTTTTCTTCAGTATCCGAACTTTTATTCACTACTTTTATTGCACTGTTTTATTTGCTATTACATTTGCCATCTCCAAAGCAATGAATTTCTTTCTCAATCTCATAGAGAATATTATTTTTATTAAATAATGATAGTAAAAAGAGTTTCATTAAATGTGATGTTTCATATAAATTTGCATCCATTATACTTTTACATTATTTATATTTAACAGACAAGAAACCTGGGGTTTATAAAGCTTTACTAATATCATAGAGATGCAAGTTGGACTTGGCTGGGCTCACTCAACAGTTCTGGGACTGATATAGGTTGGATGATCAAGGTGAAATTACCTCGGGTAGTTCAACTTTGCTCCATGTGTGTCTCTCTTCCTCTTGCTGAGTCCTATGAGCTACCCTACACACGGTCATTTCATAGTAATGGTAAAGATGCAAGGGGACAAGTAAAAACATGCAAAGTCTCTTAAGGCCTATTCTGGGAAACTGACACATCATCAGTTGAAGCAAGGAAATATGTATCCTGCCCCTTAAGTGGGAGGAATCTCAAAGTCACAGAGTAAAGTTCTCTGCACATGAAATGACAAAGCCAGAACTGTGGACAAAAACCTGTGTCCTTAACCACAATTTGCAAATGAGCTTTTTAAAGTTTTCTGCTGATTTTTGTGGTATCTTTCTTCCAAGGAGAGGCACTCTCATTGATATAAGTGGTTGTTGGGATCTGTTAAATCTATCCACACACTTGTGATTTTTTTTTTCTCTTTTCTCAAATAGAAGAGTGAGGGACATTTTTTTTTTTTTTGTACAGTATTATGAACTGGGATGGTTTTTAGGTTTGTGCATGTGTTGCTTTCAATTTTTTTTTACATCAGGTAATTAGAAGCATTCCAAAAGATCTCATAGGATTATAAGAATTAAATGCAACATCTGGAAATACCTGGCACATAGTAGTAACTTGATTATCCCCATTATCTCCCAAGAGTTCCTTCTTCTCTTACATGTAAACATGAACAATGCTTTCTCAATGTTCCTCAAACTTTCATCAACACTACCTTCTATTTATGTTCCCTACTTTCTCATGTCTTAATTATTTTTCAGTCTAACTTTCCCCAGCCTCCATCTCTTAGCCACCTTGAAAAATTGAGCTCTCAAGTGACACCAGTAATCCAATTTTCTTCAATTCCCATGTATTCCTCAGACAGCTAACACTTCATAAATTATTTTGGGGGTCACCAACATCCTCCATACTGCAAAGTCAATTATCACATTTCTTTCCTCATAGAATTCAAATCCTTAAAAGTATTTTACACAACTGATCACTTATTCCTTCTGGAAATACTCTCTTCTCTTGCCCCATGACTTCATACTCCTTGAGTTTTCCCCCTTATCTCTCTGGCCATTCAATCTTTCTCTCTTCTACAATTTCTTCTCCTCTACTCAATCTCTAAACACATGAGTTCCCCAAGGCTCACACCTGGAATCATTTCTAATTTTCATAATGTGTTTCATCCTTTCCAATGGCTTTAGACAACTTCCAGATGCTGAAAACTCCCAAATTTATATCTGAACCTAAATCTCTCCTTCAAATATCATGTTCTTCCCTGACATAACAAAGTACTTTAGTATGTCCATAGATAATTCTTGACTTCTACTATTGGCTCCGAACAATTCTGACAGCCATCTCTTGGAGACATTAACCTGAACTAACTATCCCAAAACCCTAATTCACGTCACTTTGTTTTACTGTATTACCGACAAGAAAAAAAAAATCTAAAATAATCCTTTTTCCCATTTATTTGCATCTTGATTGTTTTCTATCTGACCATTAGTGTAAGCTTCATGAAAGCAGAAACTTTGTCTGTTTTGCTTGCTGCATTATCTTTAGTAGTGAGAATACCGCCAGCCACATAGTAATAATGTAGTAAATATTTTTGGAATGAAAGATTGAATGTTGTCTTACTTTGGTTGGTTTTCTAAAGAACAAGCTGAGATATACTAAAAAGTATATTAATTATTGATAATAATTACTCACTTACATATGCTGTGTTATGTTTTACAAATATTTTAATTTAAAATGTTTCATTTAATGATCATAGCAACCCTGAGAATAGAGATTATTGTCCTCATTATAAAAGTGAAGAATATTGTGACCAAGAGGGCTCATACAGATGTGAAGCTGAGTTTTGATTCTAGGTTTCCTGATTCCAAGCTCACTGATGTTTCTATCATACCATCACATTTGCTATTTTTTCCTATGGTGTCAATAAGCAAAGAAAATTTTAAAATGCATAACTTAAAAGAAAAAAGTTATAAAAGGCACATAGTAATAGCCAATATTCATTCATATAGATATAAACCATGATATCGATAGTTTTTCTGTTGTTGAATTTTTTAAATACCTCCATAATAAAAGATATGTTTAGAGTACTATGCTCAGTGACTTATAGCATCATTTTTCACCTGCAATTTTTTTAATGGTTCAAAGAAAAAGTTTCATGAATCAATATGACTGGATCTAAATGACAACAACAATCACAGTCTTCATAACCATTATAATGTTAATGCCTTTGTATGATATTTCGTATATTTTCACTGTGCTTTTATGATATCTGCCCTTTTGATTTTCACACAGACTATAATGTGAGATATTCTGGCTAACCTAAGCAAAAGAGGAGCTATTAGAAGGTTATTGAAATCTTGCAACACAAAGAAATGGAAAAATGTTCCATGTTCATAGATTGGAAGAACAAATACCGTTAAAATGTGTATACTACCCAAAGCAATCTACAAATTCAATGCAATCCCAATCAAAATAACACCAGCATCTTTCATAGAGCTAGAACAAGCAATTCTAAAATTTGTATGGAACCAGAAAAGATCCCATATAGCTGAAGTGATGTTGAAAAAGGAAAGCAAATTGGGGAAGCATCACAATTCTGGACCTTAAGCTATATTTCAAAGCTATATTCATCAAGACAGTATAGTATTGGCATGAAAACAGACACATAGATCAATGGGAGAGAACAGAGAACCTAGAAATGGAACCACAACTATATGGTCAACTACTCTTCAACAAAGCAAGAAAGAATATTCAATGGAAAAAGACAGTCTCTTCAAGAAATGGTGTTGGGAAAACTGGATAGCAACATGTAGAAGAATGAAACTGGATCACTTTCTTATACTACACATGAGAAGAAATTAAAAATGGATGAAAGACCTAAATGTGAGACAGGAAACCATAATCCTAGAGAAAAATACAGGCAATAACCTCTTTGACCTTGGCTATAGCAACTTCTTAGTAGACAGGTCACCAGAAGCAAGAGAAACAAAAGCAAAAATGAACTATTAGGACTTTATCAAGATAAAAAGCTTCTGCACAGTGAAGTAAACAATCACCAAAACTAAAAAGCAACCTATAGAATGGGAAAAAATATGTGCAAATGACATATCTGATAAAAGGTTTGTATCCAAAATCTATAAAGAACTTATTTAACTCAACATGCATAAAACAAATAATTCAGTTAAGAAATAAGCAGAAGACATGAATAGACATTTTTCCAAAGAAGACATCCTGATGGCCAACAGATACATGAAAAGATGTCCAACATCACTCGTCATCAAGGAAATACAAACCCAAACCATGATGAGATACCACCTCACACCTGTCAGAACAGCTAAAAGTCAACAACCCAGGAAACCATAGATGTTGGGGAGGATTTGGAGAAAGGAGAACCTTTATGTACCAATAGTAGGAATGCAAACTGGTGGTATAGCCACTCTGGGAAGCAGTATGGAGTTTCCTCAAAAAGTTAAAAATAGAACTACCCTACAATCCAGCAATTGCACTATTAGGTATTTACCCAAAGGATACAAAAATACAGATTCAAAGGAGTACATGCACCCTGATGATTACAGCAGCATTATCAACAATTGCCAAACTATGGAAAGAGACCAAATGTCCATCAACTGATGAATGGATAAAGAAGATGTGAGACATGTATATGTATCTCACATCATATATATATATATATATATATATATATATATATATATATATATATATATGATATTCCCCATACTTGTATATATATGAATGACATGGATGGAAGTAGAAAGTATTATGCTAAGTGAAATAAATCAGTCAGAGAAAGACAAATAACATATGATTTCACTCATATGTGGAATTTAAAAAACAGATGAACATAGGGTAAGGAAAGGAAAAATAAAATGAGGTAAAAACTGAAAGGCAAACCATAAGAGACTCTTAATATAAAGAACAAACAGGTTGCTGGAGGGAAGGGGGGGGAATGGGCTAAATGAATGACGGGTGTTAAGGAGGGCATTTATTGTGGTGAGCACTGGGTGTTATATATAAGTGATGAATCACTAAATTCTATTCCTGAAAAAAAAAAAAAAAGAACAACAAGAAGAAAATAAGTCTTGCAATACAGTTTGAAGGTAGGAAGCCTAGTGAAGGAGTTGTGTAGGGAACAAACCAGGCTATATAATGGACAATCAAGCCAATACAACATGACTACCATGACGAAATCTATTTCTAAACATAATATTATTAAACTAGATTGAAGAGGGCATCCAAGTCACTTCTCTTGGGTCATGTGCTGCCTTTTGGCTAAGGGAGGATATTAATGTTAAAACAGACCCACAAAAAAAAATAAAAATTAAAATAAAAAAAAATAAAACAGACCCACAAGATCATATTTAGTGAAGAGGTAATTATTTGTGAGTGAATAGGAGGCTAGTTTAAAAAAAATGATGTTTTAATAATGAAAAAAATCTTCTACAGCCCACCTCTTTGACTACACATTATCTGTATGTCTGAACTGTCACATATACAATGCCAACAATATCCCTGTATGACAAAATTAATCTGTTCACCCAAAGAGACAATCAAAGTTCATCCAGTCCATGGTTTCTATCATTGTTCTTTTCCTCTTCTAGTTCCTTTATGATCCCCTCTCACTATTCTACAGTCTAGAAATCAAATGGAAAATGTAATCACCACCATAACATCTTTTATAAAATAGAGGGGTAGTGAAAGAAAAAGAGATTTTGATTTAAAATACAGAGATGTGTGCATGACACCCATGGAAGAAAATAATGGTAAAGTTTAATTCCATAATTTCTGCTACTGGTCTTGAAGCTGTTTCTTATTTCTTTCCTCTACAGGTTCTCATGGCCTTAAGCCAGTATCCCAGCTGGTAGAAGTTATTTATTTTATAATGTAATCCAAACTTCCATTCTGAGAGATCTCTGTGCTTGACAGTACTGTATATATAGGAATGTAATAGTCTTACATTAACTTATTCTTCTAGCCATACTAAAACAAGTTGATACCCTAAATAGTCTCCCAGTTTCCTACCATTCATCATCCTGTCTTGACCATATTGCAGAAACCCTAGTTCCCCTAGATAAGCAGGGCCAATAACCCTATTAATGCCATAATTTGTTTTTCGCAATTTTCCCAGTTTCATGACAAAGACCAAATTACTACATGGTAGTCCCAATGCAATGAACACATTGCTATGTTTCCAGGTGGAAACAAAAATTGAAACAAAACTAAAACCTGCATGGAAGAGTCACGGTATCAGAAAGTGAATATCAGCCCCGTCCACTTAGTTTTTTTGATTAATAAGTCCATATTTTCTAACACTAGGGAATCACCCATTTTACAAGATAACATTTGCCAAATGGAATCATAACTGAACCTTTAATAGTTTATTAAGCTATTTTATGACACTAGTGAATTCTATGGACATGAGCCTTTGCTTTTTACTTCTTTAGCTTAAACCAAATTCCTTGGTTAAAAGTAATGAAATTAGGGACATCATTACAGGGTATTAGGAATTTCATCAATATGCGGAGTCATGATGTGGAGAGTAAACAAATGCAAATTCAGAACAGATATCTATCCCAGTGAGTATGAACTGCAAGCAGTTCCAAGCATCATTAATCGGCCAGCATGGTCATAGAGGAACAAAATTATATTAAGACCCCAGGTTGTAGCTTTCTTGCAAACTGGACTCCCAGTAATTGTAATCACCACATCACCTTGGTGAGAAGTATATACTCATGGAGTCTATCCTACCAATATGGCTACTTTCTTTATGAGCTCATGAAACATTAGAGTGGCATTAGTTAAATGGTTGACTGAAAATCAAAGTGGACATCCTATCCATCTGATTTTTATGAACTTCTTTTATAATGGAGACTCAGATGAACATTTGTGGACTTAGTCTGAGAGATTCACCTAAATTTTTTTCTAAAACTTTTTGTCACTACTTCTCCAATTATATTGTTTTCAATTTTCCAAACATGTGGCTAAACCATTAGCTATTGCCCATTACTTTATATAAATCTCCACTTCATGGCATCATTCCTGTAACACAGGCCACATATAGAACAATTGTACAATATTAGGATGATTATTTCTTGGAGAAGAGGGTTGTCAGGCAGCCACAGGAGTGGAGGATTGTGCTGGGCATTTGATGAGCTTCTTTCTTTTCATTATCCAAATTCCTTTCTAACATCATCCCAGAAATCTTGACAAACTATTTCCAATTGAATTATTTTGAATATATTTTAAAACCAGAAAAACAAGACAGATGTGGCAGCCTTGCAACTTTCTGTCTTCCCAGCTTGTCATGGTAAAGGAGTATGTGGGAACCAGATGAAGAAGTTCAAACCAAGAATAAAGAGTACACATTTGACCCAAGAACTTCCTGTAGTTTATGGATAATCCTCAGTATAGTAATTGGCAATTGGACCATATCTATTTTACAAAAGTAATCTTAAAAAACAAAAATCAGGAGAATGGAATTCTAAAATCTAAAGAATCCTGACAACCAAATTCCAAAATAACTGCCTTTTCCACAGTATGATGTGGATTCTTAACAATCCTTGTTCACTATTTTGCGTATGTACAATATTTTATTCTTCATCATTTTAATTGCTTTCTCTAAGATTTGGGGATGGTTGGATACTTGGGAATATTGGAAGTTGCCTAGTTCTCATAATTTCTTATATTTCTGGAATTTTATTCTTTTTTTACATCAAAAATAATTATATTTCCAATTGTTCTAAGAGCACTACCATGTTTCCATGAATTTTAGCGATAACATCGGTGAACTTTTGAGTTCTAGTTCCAATAGTACTAGAGACAAAAATTTATTTGGGAAAGTATGTGATTGAATCTCTATAAAATATGCATTGCATTATAAATCATGACTACCAGTGGAAGTGTATTATTAAATGTGCATAAAAGATGCAGCAGTTATTAATGCTACTGTGCATTCAGTCATCTGTTTAAGAATGTAAGCTGAAATTCCTAAATTGTAGGTCCGGTTAATCTTTCAATCTAATGAGCAGACTTTTGTATCTATCATTTTTATATTTATCTTCATCTTTTAAAATTACAGGTTATTAATTTCTTCTGGTATCAAGCCATCAGCCTTAAAGTTAGTTTTAGATTCTAAAAATCTTTTCAATGACTGTCTTTATTATAGATTGCTGGAACTGCTAGAAAAGAATATATTTTTACCACTTTCCCCTTGAATATGTGACCTGTTTCTAGGAAAGTGAACCATTTTCAAATTCTCAATGATTCAGATCTATTTCCTCATCCTGAAATAGCTACATGCAATGAAAATGAGGAAAAATTTATATCTACAAAATGGTGACATATCACCCTGAAAAAATTTCAGCATTCATGAACATCTGATTTGTACATGAAAGCTGATAATTGAATTTCAAATAGGTTCGAATTATTAAATGGTTAACTTCACATCTCTCTCACTTTTTTTTTTTTTTACTAAGATTTAATTTTCATTCCTACAAAAGTAGTTGAGGTTTACAGTTTAACAAAGAATAGAGGTGACTGGGTGACTCAGTTGGTTAAGCTTCTGACTCAGTTTTAGCTCAGGTCATGATGTCAGGGTTGTGAGATCATGCCCCACACCAGGCTCTGTGTTCAGTGAGGAATCTGCTTGAGATTCTCTCTTTCCCTCTCATTCTACCCCTCTCCTGCCACTCTCTCTCTCTAATAAATAAATAAATCTTTAAAATTAAAAAAATTAAATTAAAAATAAAAATGAATATGCTAGACAAAATGATAAATTGTCTTCTGTCTCCTCTCGCCCTACTCCTGAGTCTCCTCACCAACAATTGATTTCCACTCATAAGAAGTATCCACTTTCATCATTTTTAGTTTTTTGTTAGGGCATTTGCATTCAGGTTCCAAACTAACATGATTATACTGATATTAATTATTTAATCCTTATATGAAAGAGAAAGATTAGCTGTCTTATGTGCCATTCTCTATACATGAGTGCATGCAAGTGTGCGTGTGCATGCACATGCACACTCACACTCAAACACTCTTCACCAAATATGGTGATGGTTATATCACCTTTTTGGGTTCAATTAGTATTCAATGTTTACATTATCATGACCAGGTAAATATTGTTTACAATTAATCTGGTAAGTGCACTATTATTTCATTTTCTTTCTTGTACAAACTCTGCTTCTCTGCAGATACATTTGCAATATATTTTGTATTTTATTTAAAATGTATGTATATTGGGGTGCCTTGGTGGCTCAGTCAGTTGGGCATCTGCCTTCGGCTCAGGTCATGATCCCATCAGGCTCCTTGCTCAGCAGGGAGTGCACTTCTCCCCCTGTTTATGCTATCTCTGTCAAATTAATAAAATATTGAAAAAAATAAGTGAAAATAAACTGCATGTATATCTACAATTTATCCGAATTGCTCCAACTTCTAAATACATTTACCCAAAGTTCTAGCAATATTATCTATTCATTGGAATTTCCCTACTAAATCTTTTGTCCATCTACTTCAAACTGCATTGTTTGATCTACAGATTTTATCCTAAAATTTTGTTTAATCAATTTTCTTGCAAATCCCCTTTATCTCTTTTAGTAGCATTCTGAAAAGGGGTGTTTAGGAGGTAAAATATTCAAGATTTTACATGTCTGACAAACACCATTCTTCTACATCCATGGCTGATTTGTAGTGTGGCTGGGTTGCATTATCAGTTATAAGTCATATTTTCTCATAATTTTGAAAAGATTTTAGGTTTCCAGGTGTTGGCAAATTTTCTTCTATAAAGAGCTAAATATTTTTTTAGCCTTTGTAGGCTGTGTGATATTTATTGCAACTACTCATCTGTGCTGTGGCAGCTCAAAAGTAGCCATAGAAGATGCATAAACAAATGGACATGACAATGCTCTCATAAAAATTTATTTACAAAAACAGGCCAAAATTTGTTAGTCTTTGTTTGGGATTCTAATGTTACTTAATGCCATTGTGATTTCTGATTCATTTGCATGTGACAATTTTTTTTTCCTTTTAGAACGTTTGAGTTTTAAAGGTTCTTTAGTCTGAACTTGACATTTGAACTATCCAGATGATATATTTTGTTAGGCACTTTAGATTTCTTGCTGAAAACTTAGTGGATTTTTCAAACTGGAGAGTCTAGAGAAGGTTCGTATATTTTGGTAATTTCCATCCATCTCCTTTCTTTGTTCTCTCCTTTTGGAACTCATATATTAGTGGAATGTCAGGCCTCCTGGATTTATCATTTTTAACTTAACTCTATTATTTTCATTTTACTTCTTAGAAGATATTTTAAAATTTATATTCCAAACTTCAGTTTGACTTTTATGTTACCAATTTTTTTTTTAATTTCTAAGAGCACTTTATTATATGACTGTTCTTTATTTTATGGTCCCTTGTTCTTATTTCATGTGTACAATCTCTACCAGGATTTTTTTTTTAAGATTTATTTATTCATTCATGAGAGACATAGAGAGAGAGAGAGAGAGGCAGAGACACAGGCAGAGAGAGAAGCAGGCTCCATGTAGGGAGCCCGATGCGGGACTGAATCCCAGGACCCCAGGATCGTGCCCTGGGCCAAAGGCAGCTGCTAAACTGTTGACCCACCCAGGGATCCCTCTACCAGGGTTTTAATTAAGGTGGGGTTGTGTGTGTCTATGAGAGAGAGAAGAGTCTGTTTAGGCTGCCGTAAAAAAAAAAATGCCAAAGACTGGGTGGTTTAAAAATAGCAAACATTTATTTCTCTTAGTTCTAGAGATTGGGAAGCCGGAGATCAAGGTGCCAGAAGATCCACTGTCTGGTGAGAATCCACTTCCTAGTTTGTAGATGGCTATCTTCTCACTGGGTCCTTACATAATTGAAGAACTTTTGGAGGTCTCTGTTAAAAGGGCACTAATCCTATTCATGAGGGATCCACCCTCTTGAGCTAATTGCCTTCCAAAGTCCCACCTCCAAATACCATCCCATTGGAGATTAGGTTTCAATATATGAGCTTGGGAGGGACACATACATTCAGGTTATAGCAGTGTGTGTGTGTGTGCGGTGTGCTCATGCATGTACACATGTGTTTGTCTGTCTGTTACCTCTATTTCTTCTGATTTTATTCTCGCCTTTTCTTTCCCTTCCCTTACTCTATTTTCTTTCTGTTACAGAGGTTTCCTTGAAAGTTGAGTGAGTTCATTATCCCTCAGTTCAGAACTTGTCTCACTATCCATAGTGAGAAAATTTGACTCTAGTCTTCTTTGTGGGTTGGAGAAAGGTAGTCATGTGTGATCAAGAAGGGAATCTAGAAGTCTGATGCTTTCGAGACTTTCATCAGATCTTCTTTTTTTTTTTTTTTTCAGTTCAATCCTATATCTTGTCCTGAGGTACCTGATACCACCAGTTCTTTAGTCTTTCCAAGCATCCATAGTATAAATCAGCTTAGTTCTTGATTCTCCCACTAGCAGACTTCGATTTAAGATTACTGTAGTTTGATATGTTAATTACCACTCATCTATCAGCTTCCCAGAATTTACAAATTTTGTTAATGTTTTTAGTCTATCACAGTTTTCTCTTTTATTCTTTTTTTTCTCTGTGGTTTTTCTTAAAAATCTTTTTATTTATTTGGTGTCATTTTAGTAGGATTTCAGGGAGGACCAGACATAAATTAATATGTTTAATCTAACATGTTTCATGTAATTATATTCCAAATTTTAGGAAAATCATACCTACACCAGCTATTTAAAAGTTCCAAAGGGGGGCAGCCCCTGTGGCTCAGTGGTTTAGCGCCACCTTCAGCCCAGGGCCTGATCCTGGAGACCCGGGATCGAGTCCCATGTGGGGCTCTCTGCATGGGGCTTCCTTCTCCCTCTGCCTATGTCTCTGCATGTCTCTCACCTCTCTCTCTGTCTCTCATAAATAAATAAATAAAACCTTTAAAAAATAAAAAAATAAAAATTCCAAAGGAAGCTCTGAAGCTGGAATGGACCTGAAGAGTTGCTCTAAATTAAAAAAGGAGGACTGGGCTTTTATATATGAGCATTGCCCAGTCAATGAATGCCAGATACCCTAGGGAGGTGACACATTCTTAAGCAAGGCAACTGAGGGCAATTCCAGGACAGGGCTTGGAGTTGAGGCCTGCTAACTCAGATAATGGGGACCTGGACAAGTACAGATATATCTGCTACATGTGTCTTTTAGCAAATTTAGTATATGAATTATCTGTACCAATAAGTAAACTTGAAAAAAATTAAAGATCAAGTGATTTATTTAGCAAAGAAAACTAATGCTTCTTTTGAGACAGGCAGGGTTACAAATTCTTTAATTGTGGAGATGACATATAATACATCTCTTTATAGCATATTGCCTTCCACTTGGTTCATAGTTAATCCACACTTAATATTTATTTAATAGTTAAGTGACATTAGTAAATAGGTTTTAAGAATTAGCTTCTATTCAAAACTTATCCCTCATGTTGACATTATCTTTTATAAAAATAAAACACTTTTTCCTGAACAAAAAATTCAGTGTGTAGCAATCAATGAAAAGAAGATTGTAATAAATGGAAGAGTTTGATCCATGAGACACATCAAAATCGAAAGGCCACAAAATGTCACCATTGTCACAAGTAAGAGACAGAAGAGATATCTCTGTCTCTGATGCCTACAACCATACCAATTTATTTTTTTGACAAAAAATAATTTGGCTTATTTAGGGAAGTAATCTAATGGCCAAGAATGTTGGGGATAATTTCAAGTCGATAAATGGATTATCTTCTCATCTTCAATAAAATCAAGGAATGGAAAGAGTCGGGATTAATGATGCTTAAAAAAAGTGATATTTAGAATGCAGGAATAGATTCCCAAGCCATTACTACATAGAGAAATAACACTGCAGAGAAGATCTCTCTGCTTTCAACTACCTGTTCTCTATTGGCCAGTTTACTACGTCTGGATAGTTGAGGAGCACAGATCCCCCTGGGCTTGTCCAGCTCATTTACATAGGCCAGTTGTCCCAGACTCAATGGTCACATGTTAAACTAGCAAATAGCTAGAAGAAAATGAATCCCTTTCAACACATATAGTTCAGAGTCATATTTTTCTCATGTTGATGGCTTGGAGAGAGCGCTGCTTCCCAATTTTGTACTTGATGCTTAATGTTATGCTGCATCAGTCAAATCACATTATATCAGGTTACAGAGCAGGTCAGCACAAATGGTCGTGTTCAAAGAAGTCTCTGTCTTCCTGCCAAGTCGTTTGGCACTGCTCAAGTTGTCATCAATTTGAATTACTTGTAGATCATTTCAGGAGATATTAAGATAATTATTGGCTGTTCTCATAAGAGTAGGAAGCCAGCAAAGCACTCACTGAACCTCTGCATTCATCTATAAATTGAGAAACACACTATATCTTAAAACAATATAATTCATGTCATGTTAATGTATGCACCATTTCAGTTTATATTCTATTATCCTACTCTTAAATTATATAATATATTTGGGTAATTTATCCAGTTGATATTAGAATGCATGCAGCCTTGTATTTAAGATACTTTCTCTTAGTGCTTTGCTGAATTTTCCCACAAAATAGGTATTAGAGGGTATACGGCACCTTAGTCAAGTTACATTCAAGAAACAATCGAAAATTGGGTTTCAAAATTTCTCTTTTTAAAAGAAATATGTGCACAACAACTACAGAAATACTCTCCATTTATAGTGAATTACATTCCAAAAGTCTGTTCAAACGTTGGTTGACTAAAATGACATTTCACACAGAAACAATACAATTATGGCTCCCATAATCTGGTTATGGTTCAATAATGTCTTAATAATGATGTCTTATTTAAAATGTTGATGCTGTGAAGAAAGCCACTCTATCCTAGAGGAAGCTTTAAGACCTCATATCCTGGCATGCAGAATGGAGAATAGCTCCTGGTAAAGGGGATTCATTTCCCTAAGTCAGTAACTTTTTCATGAAGAATGGAACTATTTACTTCCTCTCTCAATGTCAACATTTATTCCACAGTTTCCTTCTCTACTCCTTTAAAGCTTATCTTTCTGTCTCTTTTCTTTGGATTACTTATTCCAATATATCAAAGAAAAGTAGTTAAAAGTGCAAAGTCAGACTGGACTAAAATAGACTCATTGCCACAAGACAATTCTCCATGGGTCTCTCACATTTATGCACATCCCTCCAGCTAAGTAAGGCACTGACAGCCTTTACTTGGGAATTTTTTTCAAAGCTTTTTGTATGGTGAACAACCTTGGAAAACAGAAATAATCCACATGTCTCCAAACAGAAAGCATATTAATTTGCTGTCCACTACAATAAAGATAACATCTCCATCCAGGGCAAATGTTGGACAAGTTTGCATGCAACCCATTAAAACCACCTGGCTCCACGTCCACATTACTTCCCAGGTTTGGGGGCAAGGGTAACCAACAGGACCATGATACCCATGCTGCCTGCTCTGACCTTTGTCTTTGACCCAGGTGTTGCATGTTTTTGCCAGCACCCATGAAAATGAGAGGCTAACATGTTACTTACAAGTAAGGTAAATCTCAGACCTGACACTCTGCCACTTACTAGGCATGTGACCTTGGAAATAAACCTCCAGTTTCACATGGAAAGAATGAAGTTAATGATAGTCTTTGCCTCACAGGATTCTTAAATAAGAAATTGTACAAGAAATATTTAGGACAGTTTCTGGTACTGTAAATGCTCAAAAGTAAGTTAACTGTTATTGATTTTGTGTGTGTGTGTGTGTGTGTTTAAAACATTTTTGGCTTAAAAAGTATTTTTGTTCCTCTTATATGTGTAATTCATCTTTTTGGGAGTACATATTTATCTTTTCCTTTGTTTTAACCATATGAATATTTGTATGGAAATGGAAGGTAAAAGCATTCAATAAAATACAATAGAACCTAAGATTTGTATACCTAAGCACCATCCAGAGATCTCCAGAGGCGAGAAAAGGAGCTTATTGCTTTTGCTCTCACAACTCACACAGCTTTGGGTTTAGCTCCAGATATGAATACAGAGAAAGTAGAGAAAGTGTTGTGCAATAAAGAAAAATCTCAAACAAATTAAATGAGTGCCCCCAGGCACTGACAGTCCCTCCATATTCCCCCAGGTGACCTAATGTTCAGCTGGTTGAAAACTACTGTGCTGGTAGAAAGGATTTCTTTCTCATCTTCGAAGATGGTGGTTCAATCTTGATTGGACATACCTGGAGAACTTTAAACAGTACATATGGATGCCTATGCCACATCCCAAAAGTTCCAATTTAATTAGGTTAAGTGACTTTGGCATCAGGATATTAGAAACGTCAGGTGATTTGAATCTATAGCCAATGTTTTAAGCAAAAGAAGCAGCCAGAAGCTAGACTTCTCTTTTTGAATATTTCAAGGAGGTATGGCAAGGGATGTAATAGAAGTATGAAAAATTGAAAGGATGAACCCATACTTTCTCATACTTCAGAGTTTTTAATGTCCAAAATTAAGTTGAAGACTTTCCAAATCATCACTCCAAGTCAACTAGCTTTGCTTTCAATGTGGTCAAAGTGGTGCTGCAATTCTTTCCCAACAGAAAAACTAAATTGTGGCACATTGTAAAATAAGCATTGTGTATTTCCATGTTGATGATTCAAACAATTTCTGTAGCCAAGTGTGCTATAAGCAGGCATTAGTCAGACGAATTGTGTAGACAAGTCTGTAGTTGATCCTCATGATTTGGGAAGGTTGTGTTTGTTCTGAATGAACGAGTCTTTGTTTTTTACATCAGCATGTTTCACTCATATGTTTTTAAAATGTAATACTATCCAGGGTAAGAAACTCAAAACAAGATTGTTATTGAATTATCTGCAAAATAAACAGTTTCATCTAAAACACTCGGTTTCAGACCACCCATAGACAAGACTTTACAGGGATCCTTCAAGTTAAACATGAATGTTTAAACCATAAAAATATGGCTTAACAAATGCTGTTTGAAAATGAGGAACTTGTGCAAGCAATGTAGAAAAAAGTATTATTTAAAAATTTGATTGGTGAGGGACATCTGGGTGGCTCAGTAGTTGAGTATCTCCCTGAAGGGATCCAGGGTGTGATCTCAGGATCCAGGATCAAGTCCCACATCGGGCTCCCTGCATGGAGCCTGCTTCTCCCTCTGCCTATGTCTCTGCCTCTCTCTATATATGTCTCTCATGAATAAATAAATAAATCTTAAAAAAGTTTTTGATTGGTGATCAACCTCATAATTCTTCTCCCCAAAATCAAATATATTGATCAAGATAAGTGAATCAATATTTCATTTTATTCCTTATTGGTAACATTAAAAATGAATTAACATTTGAACAGTTTATGTATATGCATATATATGTACACATATGTATGTGTACATGTGTATTGTTTAAAGTTCTCCAGACACTTTACCAACATCATTTCACTTTCATGCAGACAATAGCTCTATTTGGTGTTGTTATTACTGAGGCTCATGGAGCTTAAATTGCCTGGAGTAGTGTGGTGAAGGTAGGAGTGGACCTCATCAGTCTCACATAAAATTCTCACTCTTTCCCATAACATCACTTGGCATTAACAGTGAACTCAACACATAAAGGTACCTAATAATGGTGTTATGAACTGAATCGTGCCCCCCTCCTTCACAGGTTGAAGCCCAAGTTCCAATGTGACTGTATTTGGAGACAGGGACCTTAAGGGGGTAATTAAAGTTAAAGTTAGTCATAAGGGTGGAGCCCAAATCTTATAGGACTTGTGTCATTTTAAGAAGAGACACCGGAGATCTCTCTGTCTCTCTGTCTCTCTCTCTCTCTCTCTTTGCTGCTGCTGCTCTGTGAATGGAAAGAGAAGAGGCTATATGAAGACACAATAAGAAGGTAGCCAACTACAAGCCAGAGGCCAATTCTACTGGTACCTTCATCTTGTACTACCAGCCTCCAGAAAGTAAATTTCTGTAATTTAAGCTACCCAGTCTATGATATATTGTTATGGTTATAAGAGCAGACTAATCAGAGGGAAATGGATCTCTGATTCACTTATAACCCAGCTATGTATGTCTAGAATCATGAACTGCTGAATAGTGAAGAAATCCCTGGACCAGGTGTTGGAAGATCTCATACCTTCTCCTACTAATCATATGAGCCCATATCATGTAAACTTGGACATACCAAAAACTCTTTGAGCCCCAGCTTACTTATTTGTAAATGGACATTCTGCTATCTGCTCAGCCTACCCTTCCAAATTATTATGAAGATAGAAGTACTAGGGGATCCCTGGGTGGCGCAGTGGTTTGGCGCCTGCCTTTGGCCCGGGGCGCGATCCTGGAGACCCGGGATCGAGTCCCACATCGGGCTCCCGGTGCATGGAGCCTGCTTCTCTCTCTGCCTGTGTCTCTGCCTCTCTCTCTCTCTCTCTCTCTCAATCTGTGTGTGACTATAGTAAATAAATAAAAAATTTAAAAAAAAAAAGATAGAAGTACTAATGCTTTATGAATTGTATGGAACAAAACAAGCATAAGGGCAAAGCATCAGTAAAATCTAAGTACATGTGCTATATACCCAGAAAATATCAACTTCCTTCAAACAAGCATGGAAAATATTTATAATACCAAGGTACTGACAAGAGTTACACTCAGAATAGATTTCAAATGGCCTGTTCTAACATATAAAATCTAAATTTCTCTGTCAAGTGCTTAATCTCTTAATAGAATGCAGGAGATCGCTTAGGAGTCTCCAGGTGAGCGGCAGTAGGTGTGCAGACTTACAACCCCTCCTTATGCATCACCAGCTTTTACATTCTCTTATTAGTCTTCCTTTCAAGGGATTTCTCTTCTACCTGCAGCATATTATAGGGTTTATTTCCTAAGTACCCAAGAATCAAAAGAGCTGCATTCTTATCCCAGAAAAACTACATTCTAACTATGGATACTGGCATGTTTAACCCCTGTGAACACAGCTTCTTTATCTAGAAAATGAACATGTTGGGCTATGTCTTGGGTTGCCAGAGAAAATACAAGAAGCCTAGTTAAATTTGAATTTCAGTTTAACGAAAAACAGTTTTTAAGATTTATTTATTTGAGAGAGAGAGACTGGCAGGGAGAGGCAGAGGGAGAAGGATAGAGAATCTTAAGCAGACTCCATGCTGAGCATGGAGTGCAACATGGAACTCAATCTCATGACCCTGAGATCATGACCTGAGCCAAAACCAAGAGTCGAATGTTCAACCAACTGAGCCACTCAGGTGCACCAAAAAAATTTTTTTAGTAGTAGTATATTCTGTATTTTTATTTACTACATTTTACAACCCTGACTGAGTAACTTTTCAGGTCTTGCATTCCCAGAATGGTATTACTTCAGAAGATATAAACTAATAATAACAATAACAATAGCTGCTTTTATTTAAAGTTTACTCTGTACCAGGCACTATTCTCAGTGCTTTAACATATATAGTCTAAGTCAACTTTCAACAAAGCTGTGTATGGTGGTATGACATTAGAAACATAATCCACAAGGCTACCCTCATTACTGACACTAATTCAAAGCTCAGAGGTCCTCAAGACAACTCTTAGTTTCAATTATTTACTAGAGGGACTCACAGAACTTACTGAAAGCTATCATATTCACAGTTTACACTTTATTATAAGCTAAAGAATGCAAATTAAAATTAGTCAAGGGAAGATACACATAGAGCAGAGTCCAAGAGGGTTGCACACATTGAACTTCTAGTTGTCTTCTCTCTATGGAGTCATGGATGATATTAACTTCTCCTGGCAATAATGTCTGATGGTATCCACAGAGCTTTGTCAACCAGTAAAGCTTACTTGAGCTCTAATGCCTTTACTGGGGCTCTATCAACTGCCATATAGCTGACATTAGTCTTCAGTCCCTTTATAGATCAAGCTAGTATTGTAGGACTCAAAGTCACTACCATAAATCTCCTTTTAGACTTTTTGACATGGCTCAAAACCCCCAGGTAAACAAAGACACTTTTATTAGACAGCATTCCGAGGACCTAGAGATAACTTCAACTAGTCAAGGGCAAAGGCCAGACCTTTCTTTGGACAATTCTAGTCTAGAATTAGGAATTCTTACATATTTAGCTAAAATAACATCATTACTAAAACCCAATAGTTATCACATATATCATGCTACCAAGAGTAGAGAAAACTGAGGACCACAGCAGTTATGAGGAGGCCAGAGTCATATATCAAGTCAGTGGCTATGCCATCTTTTGTATATACTGGAGGGGTAGGGGAGAAGGAAGATAGGAGAGAGGGAGAGAAGGAGAGAGGAAGAGAAGAAGAGAGGGAGAGAGGGAGCAAGAGAGCCAGAGCCAGAGAAAGACTTTACTCCAGATAACAGAAGATTAACCAAAAGATAACAACAGGAAGCAATCAGCTGACACTCAGTCAAACATGAAGTAACTAAAAGATTAATAGCTTAGGGAAGATTTTCTGAAACCAACAGATTTTTTTTTTGCTATTGTTGTTTACACTTTACATTTTTCTTAGCAACACGTCAATAAAATGGTCTCTAAAAGGAGTATTTTGTTGTTTGGACTGAGTTTTTTATTTTATTACTTTGTTTTTATTGGAAGATATAGTAAAAGATAAGAGGAGTAGAATTTGAATTGTTGGAAGTTAGACAATACAAAGGCTTTTTTGTCCTTCTAGTTTTGAAATAGTCTCACAACAACATACTACCACCTTTGTAGTAGTTCAGCCACCAGTATACCAAGGAAACCAACTAATTAGGTTCAGACATCACCAATCAGTCCATATGCTGGCCATAGGTCATGGGTTTGGAAAAACAAAGATACTGAAACATGTGAATGCCAATATTTTACAACTTATGAGTCCTAGTATTTATTGAGCATTATTATGGACTGAATATTTGTCTCTCCCTTCTTCTAAATCCACATGTTGAAATCCTAACCCCCAATGTGACGGTGTTAGGAGGTAGAGCCTTTGAGAGGTGATTATGTCATGACAGCAGAGTTTTCATTAATTGGATTTGTGTCGTCATAAAACAGACACCAGAGAATTCCCTTGCCACCTCTGCCATGAAGGACACATCAAGAATATGGCCCACTATGAACCAGAAAATAGGCTCTTACCAAATGCCAAATTTTTGGGCACTTCGACCTTAGACTTCTTAGCCTCCAGAAATGTGAGAAATAAGTTTGTTAATTTGTTGTTCAAGCCACCCAGTCTATGGCATTTTTCTTATAGTAGCCCGAACAGACTAATCAAGCATTTATTTTTAATGGGCCACCATTTTACAAACACCCTATAGAACTTAATATTCCTAAATCCCATTCTATAGATGAAAAAACTGACATCTAAAAAGGTTAAATAACTGCCCAATATTTCACAGCTAGTAATTGGCAAAGTTTGAATTTGTACCATTTCTGCAACTTCTGAACCCATAACACATAAAATTACCTCATTATATGGTGAAATAATAAGATATATTGGCTATTGATTGGACATTATTGATTGGATGGTTTGGCTTGGTTCATTTTGGTTTGTTTGGACTTAGTTTGGTTTTAAGCTGACAGTCCCAAAATAAAAATACTGGAATCAATATTTTGGTTTAAACCACTTTGTCTTGCCTCAAAGCAAGACATTTCAGCACATTTAACTTGTCAACCAAAATTCCACATATAACATTTCACATAATGAAGAAGCTAAAAGATTTAAACAAATAATAATAAGCACTTGTAAAGTACTTCTCATCTTCAAAGGGTTTACCAGTAGTCAGCCTATTAATTTTCTCAGACCTCTACATTTATTCTCACAGGTGACTGAGGAGTAAACTCCAGAATGAGGAAGATGGGCATGAGAGAGCTATGCTTTGTGGGAGCAACTATCCTCAGATCACAATATAGCTTTGTGCACCTGGCTATTTGCAAAGATTGTATAGCATGGAAATGCCACATTGATCTTCCTTCCTACATCAAGTCCAAGTGGACTCAGACTCATGAGGAGGGAGACAGTTGATTAATGCTGCACTTTTCCCACAGATGTTGGGGAGATCCAGTGCTCAGTAAGGTAATCATTCCAACATGTGGATATATAGGAGGATAAACTCCACTGAAACAAAAAGTATTACTGCAAGGCAGGAATTAACATTGAAATTAAATATGGAAACAGTTGTTTAAAGAATGGCTACATTAAAAACAATTCAAGTATGAAGTTATTTGGTGGAAGACCAAATCAGCATTTCTCTTTTGGTTATACTGAAATATACCAATGCCTGGTGTTACTTGACTATACTGCTTCAGCATATTACAGGAAAAAAAAAAAAAAGAAGTGCTAAGAGTCAGCAACAGATCAAGGAAAATAACATGGAGATGAGGGCACATTATTAATTACACTGTGGTAACAATCGTGTAAACATGTTGATAAAAATCTAAGCCGAGTGTTGAATGAATCTGAAAGGCTTTCTTCTCCCAGTGTTAGCTTAGATAGCAGTTTACCTGCAATCCGAGGACAAAAAGAGTAGAATATTTCTACATCATCATCTGTGTGGGTCACATACCTGGGTCTCTAAATTGGGCAGTGGAGAATAAAATAAATAGCAACCAAAAGGAAAATATTGGGGAAAAAAAGGACATATTCAAGAGTCATCAACGACAGTTCATCTAACACCTGTGTTTGGAACTGTGGGTATTAACAAGCCGAGTTGCAGTGTATATCCAAACTCCAAAATTGACAAATCATAGACATGCCGGTTCTCACAGACGCATTAAGTTCACACCTAAAATCATCTCATGAGACTGTTCATCATTCCAAAGCCTACGAACCACACCAAAGAGTGACAAGACCAAGTTGCATGATAATATCAAGGTTCATTCCAAAGGTATTTCTTTGGCTTCTGAAGGAATCTAGGATATTTTGTTTCAATACAAATGAAGTCAGACTAGCACGTTATGAAACAAGTGCACTACATATGACTATTTTAAGCAAATGAGCCACTTACAATTTCTTTCCATCATTCCATATCAGCATCCACTCTAGTAATCAGCACAAAATTGGCCCAGATAATAATGATTATGGTGAGGTTTCATCAAATAAATAGCAATGGTTAAAATTCTATGCCAACTTGCTACTAATATTTGCATATGGGAAATAAGTAGATTTATTAGAGATTCAGGGTTGAGGGTAAGTGAACCTCTTCATTTGAGGGGCAGAAATCATATCAACCAAATTTGCCAGAGATTGCCCCCAGCTGCTACAGCAGCCCCACACCAATCCAGAAGAAAGTTTAGCTGGGTTTAGTTCCATCTGGACTCCGAGATTGAAGCCAATGAAGAGAATTAAACATCACTGTAGAATGGAGACCCCTAGAGTCTGATTGATTTACTTTGGAAATGGCTGATGGGTTTGGAAAAGGAAACTAAATTGACCATTTGTTTACTTCGTATCAGGACGTTTTGGAGAGAAATTTACTGTAATATGTGTCAACCCCTGTGTTCCCTAAGATTGTGCGTGTGTTGTTTTGCTTTGTTTTAAAATTCTGGTTTCACTACATATGTGGCATGAATCCTACTTAATCAGGAATGGCTTATAGGCTGCAGTAGTGGCTGACATTAAAGCTGTCACTTAGTAAAATAGTACTAAACTCCTGGGAGAGAATGTGGCATTGGAGGAAGCCAGAGCCTTAGCAGTGGGCAAGGGCAGCTGCCTTATTGAGAACAGAGATAGATCAGAGGGGCAGAGGAAAGGAACAGACTACAGATGTTTCAGTGGATCCCAGAAGCCTATATTCAAAATTACCCCAATGATAACAATGTGGAAGTTCCTTAAATTTTAAGAGTTAAATATACAAAAATCAGCAATTTAACTTTAATTTCATAAGTGACATAAAATGTTTTTTTTTTAAAACCCCAATATTATGTCCTAAACTTTAAAGTTTAATTTACACTAAAATTCTGTCCTACATGGCTACGGGGTATATTACTTTCAGAAATTATTTCTTTTGCTAGAATATTTTTGTTTCTTTGTACTCAGGTCACCCTTCCTCATTCCCAGCCCAATCTTTAGGTAATTACTATTAGCAGCCCAGAGTTAATTGTTTCACATCTTCCATTATAAATTCTGCTTATAAATATAAAACAGTAATTTATAGTAATGTAGAGAAAAATGATTGGAAAAATAACTAACATTTAAAATAATTTAGTTTTTCTTGCCATTAAAAAAAATCAACTTTTTCTATTTTAAAAGCAATCGTGAATATAAAATAGAGAAAGAAAAAGAAAACTTCCACAATGGCTTATTCTAAGATGATTATGCTAATATTCTTGAAAATATCTTTCTTGAATTATTTCTCTTCATAGATTTAGGTTGTTTTCTATGGCTGATCTATCTATCTATCTATCTATCTATCTATCTATCTATCTATCTATGTATCATCTATCTAGTTTTATTATATAGTTTTAAAGCCTTATTAAATTTACCCACAGCTTTCAATAAAATTAAGAATTGGTTTTAAAGACACTTGTAAACATCTGCATAATATTCTACTAAATAATGCATTATGCATGTGGCAGGATGAGTCCACTCAGCACCAGTATCCATGTGCTTCACTTCAATCCCAAGAGTCCTTGCAGTTAGACCCACTATATTCTAGTCAGTGGAGCATAGATGAGAGTGGTGTTGGTCACAGCTAAACCTGTCCCCAGCCTCTTCCCCATAATTCCTTGTGTGCTGTCTTCTTTATTCCCTCACCTGGATACAGAAGAGCAAGTTGAAGACTCAAGAATCATAGAAGATGAAAAGAATCTGCATTGTTGAATCACTACACAAAAGGCCATTTACCCAATACCTGATGGGACTGTAACACGAGCAAGAATTAGGACTTTATTATATTATCTCATCCGGGTGGTTGGTTGTTACATCCTCAACCCTACTCTGACTAATGCAGCTTACCTTAAAACTTTACCTTCTAGACATATTGGTGATATGCTGTCATGGAGGTGTACTGCTCAGATCTCCTCCTGGAGGAAGTGCAGCAGTTAGTATAGTTAACTGACACCCCCAACTGACAGTTCCTTTGGCTCTGCCATAGTGTTCACACCAAGGACAGGTTCTCCAGGGCTGTTCCCAGCCAATGACAGACCACAGAGTGGGCTCTAGAGCCAGAATATTCCATTCAAAGCAGAAATCCCACAGCCTTTGTTCAAGGACCCTCATCATTATAGCCAAGACTTTCTAAGACTCTCCACTCCAGTCTGAGGCTCATTCTATCCAATCTTTTGTTCCTCCTCTCCTTTCACAGGTGTCAGAAAACTGTATCATAGTCTGAAAGCTCTTCCATCTCCTGCTTCCCATTATATTTCAAAGGAGTTTCATCCAATAAATTTCTGACATGCATAGTCTCATCTACATCTTTGTCCTGTAGGATCCAAGCTAATATAGGTTATTCCAAAACTTTTTCACTCCTATATATAAAATTGTGATGAAAATAGTTATGCATATTTTCTTGAATTTCAGACACGATTTTCAAAAGAGATTCTTTAGTAGGTAATATGAACATTTTTTAAAACTCTTGGCACATATTGCCAAGTAGTGTCCTAAATTGTTATATTTTACTCTGATACAAATAACAGAAGTATTTGTATCATCACATCCTCAACAGAACTAAATATTACAGTTAAAATTTTTTAGTAATTGAAAGGGCAAAAATCATCATTCATAGTTTTCTTATCATGCACTTCTTCAAACCCAGCAAACTTGAACATAATTCTAGATATTTATATATTAATTGCATTTATTCTTTTGTGAGAATTCTACTTGCATCTATTGCTCATTAACTCTTACAGATCCAGTTATTTTTATAGTTTTAACATTTATTTTTACTCACTAAAATCTCTAGTCTTTCTTTAATTTCCTTTAGAAAAAAATTAAAATGAATTTTAAAGATATAGTAACTAAACAGAAAATGTGTCTTTATACATACATCAATGTTACATGTGGCTAATGATAAAATATGAGCTGTTTTTAAATAACACCCTTCCAAAGTGATATAAGCTCCTCTTTTACCAGAATGTCAACATCTATTTTTTGGCAAATTTTAAATGTTAACGATGAAATATGTTGTAGAATTACCTATCATGGAAAAACAGAACCTGTGCTAAAGATACTTAAGAAAATAAATGTTTTAAATAAATTTTGTTTTCCTTTTCCAAATATAGCACTGTTGACTGTTCTTTACCTATTTCTCTAAGGCAATGAACTCAGTTGTGATTATTCTTCACCTGTATCTTTAGTTGAAGAGACCGTAAGGGAAAAAATCACAAGGAAAAAGGCTTATAGTTTTATACAAAATCTTTGTTAGACCATTGAAGTAACACATGCTTGCATGCACACACACATATACTTTTAAGTCCTAATGTTGATATACAAACATATAGAAAATAATGTTACAAACATCTTTGTACTCACCACAAGTTTAAGAAACAGACACTGCAGGGTACCTGGGTGGCTCAGCAGTTAAGCATCTGCCTTTGGTTCAGGTCATGATCCTGGAGTCCTGGAATCGAGTCCCACATCAGGCTCCCCGTGGGGAGCCTGCTTATCCCTCTGCCTATGTCTCTGCCTCCCTCTCTGTGTCTC
Source organism: Canis lupus dingo (assembly GCF_003254725.2). Lineage (NCBI taxonomy): Eukaryota > Metazoa > Chordata > Mammalia > Carnivora > Canidae > Canis > Canis lupus. The sequence goes on along the minus strand of NC_064265.1, from coordinate 39,711,559 downwards.
TCTTGAATAAATAAATAAAATCTTAAAAAAAAATGAAAAGGACACTGTAGATCATATCAAGGCCTCAGATAATTTCTACATCTTTCCTGTCCACTCCCCCAGATATCTATTTGGAATTTAATATTTATCATTATTGTGCTTGTCTTTACTCTTTCGTGACATATGTCACACATCAGTAAAAAAAATATTTGCACTATTTAACTTTTATGTAAATTGTATCAAATCCTACATATCCTTCTGTAATTTATTTCTTTGCTCAAAGTTTTACTTTTGAAATTTATTTATCTTGGCAGGTATGGCTTTGGCTCATTTAGTTCTCAGTAGAAACTTACTACTCCAGGGGTGTCTGTGGATCATCAGCATTGTGTCCCCCAGGAGTCTGTTGGAGATTCAGAATCTTAGGATCCACCCGAGATCTACAGAATCAGAATCTGTATTTTAACAAAATCTCTGTGTGGTTTAGATGTACTCTAAAGTTTGAGAAATACTGGCATTCTATTCTATTATGTTAAAACTTTACAATTTATCCATTTTCTGCTAATGGATATATAGGTTTTTCCTATGTTTTTAATATGCTGATTTGACATTTTGCTTGTTTTAATGTTTTTAAGACAACTTTCCCATCCACAAAACAGTAAAAGTTTCATGAATGGTCCCCATTTAGACATGTAAATCACTTACTGAAGGAGTAGTTTTTTATCTATGGATAAAAATGGATTAGTAACGTATATAATCTTGCAACTGTTGACCAACATCAACAAAATGCTCAATATCATAGTTTTTTATGGCTTACTCACCCTCACACCCATTATATTAGAACCTAAATCCGCAAAGATATGTCTACCATGTGGATGGTAAGGATGCTCCCTGACAAGGCCTACAAAACCCTTTCAAAAGTCTGTGGCTCCACCACCCTCAGCATTAAGCACCAACAAGGATGAATTTACTGAGCCTAGTGGCCATCCACCTATAGGCAGACATTCACATCAAGGTCCTGTCACTTGCAGGATGCTGTGTCTCAGCCTTCCTTCATCAGATCACTTGCAACCCTTTTATTTCCCTTCTCAGTGCTTGAGGCATCAAACTCTAGGGTAGGGCGATTCCCCACTGAGCAAAGTATATCTTGCTCTTTGGGTCAACTCTTGCGTGCCTGAAACTCTGTTTTTCATGTAAGTCTGTTAATTCTCCTTTGGAGACAAAGGAGAGCTCAGATCTTGAGAAGAATCCCAAATTAAGTCATCTTGTTTCTTTAGGGAGAACATACAAGATAGAAAAATAATGCGAGGTACCAATTCATTTCTCCTAGCTTACTCTATTACAAGCTTAACATTTGCTAAAGTTAAAGGATCTAATTCAGGGAGAGCCAACCAAGTTCTCTTCAGGACCGACTGCCCTTAGCACTGAGTCACTATTATTTTGGTTTAAACCCATCTTCTCCACCTCAATACCTTCCCTTTTGTAAATTAGGAATTTGGCTGAAAAGAGTTTAAATGGATTAACCAGTGTCCCCAGCCTGCTCTGGAAAAGATGGAGTCCAGAGTTCTTCTGGAAAACATCACTTCAGAAATGGCCTCATTCTTTTCATGTAGCATAAAGTCCAAAAGGACTCCTCTTTCCTAGAACTATATGGGAGTTCACTCAAAATGCTTCTTCACCAATGAAGTTACAATCACACAACCAGCCCCTATTATCAAGGAATTACAAAGCAAATTTTTAAAAATGGAGCATTTGATGCCTAAGCAAAGTAGAAATGGATCAGAGGAATTGTTAAAATTGACAGGTTGTGTGAAGGCAAAATCCCATTAGTCAACAATAATTAAATACTTGTTAATGTGGAGAAGCTAGTTGATGGCAGAGCTAACAAAATTCTCAGCCTTGCTGCCCAGGCAACTAAGTCACTAAACATGTTCACCGCCTACGAGGTGCCAAGTACTCTATACTTTATCGCACTCACTCTATAAAGTCATCCTGTAGGGCAGTACAACAATCATCATATTACATATAAGGAAGATAAAAAAGGATTTATATACTTGATAAGAAACATAATTGGGTTTGCTTTAAGGGAGATTTCTGGTTGCAGGTCCAGCTCTCTTTCCTGTATACCTCACTAAATACTCAATAAAAATACCAGGCAGTTATCAGCCCAAAGTCAAATTAACAGTAATCATCCAGATCGCTTGATCTTTGACCCTTTACTGCTCTGTTTGACTCAATCCACCTGAAAAGAAGCTAGGAGACACGCTCTGGAAAATACCTGCTCCTACCCCGACACAAATTCTGAAGTATTTCTTCTGATCAGACAGGCACCATTTTTCTCATCAGATATTCACAGGACACTTTCATCTCTGGCCACAGCTGGGACAACAGAGAACTCAAGATTCCAGATTTGCACTTTGTTCTATTGTGTTATAACAAAGAATTTCTCTATCCCTCTCTCTTTCTTCTCAATCTCTCTCTCTTCATTCTTTTATAGAGATACCCAAATACAGCTATTATTATTCTTCACACAGGCCTTATATCGAAATTGCTAATCATTTTTACCGAGATCTTTGTCCCTGCTCCCAGTCACCATAGTACTTAGGCACAAGTCAAATGAGGGCTTTGACATATCTAAGGGACTAGCCGTCACTTAAAGTTATTTCCCCTATAGTCTCACCTGTATGATAAATAGGTAATATGTAATAGTCAGGCTTCTTGAATCTAGATTCTTCTTTTATCAAGGATCCCCATATTAAGAGGCTTCTGGACATCCCACACCACCAGTGTTTGGCAGATATGATCCAGTCCCATTTGAGGCCAGCCCCAGGAGAGCCTCACAAGGATAACAGAGACAATATTTATTGGGTTCCTGCCCTGAGTAAGCCCTGGGTCAAGTGTTGTATTTATATTAGTTATTCTTTTCATAAACTTGAAGTAAGTATTACGTACCTTCATTTTTTATAAGGAAACTGAGACTTGGAAACTTTAAACTGCCTGAGCTTGTACAGATCATAAGTAAATCACTATTATTTTACCTCAAATCTTCCTATCTCTGAAACCTAGTCTATGAGTTATGTCTCCTCAAAATTCTTATGTTGAAGCCCCAATCCTCAATAAGACTGAATCTGGAAATGGAGTCTTCAGGAGTTAAGTAAGGTTAAATGAAGTCATAAGGATGGGACCCTAATACAATAGGACTATGGGTTTTTGAGAAAAGGAAGAGATTTCTCTCTTCTCTTCTTTCTGTCTCTCTTTTTCTTTCTCACCTTCTCCTCCTCTTCCTCTCTTGTAAGGATACAGCAAGAGAAGACCAATTGCAAGCCAAGAAGAAAGGTCTCACCAGGAACCAAATCAACCCAGACTTTGATCTTGGACTTTCCAGCTTTCCGAAATGTGAAAAATAAATGTCTGTTGTTAATTCACCTGGTCTGTGCATTTTGTCAGAGTAGCCTCAGATGACTAAGACACTCATTCTCTTACTTCTATGTCTATGTCTGTATAATGTGTGTATGCATGTGTCTCTGAAGTAGCTTCCAGGCCTTTCTATTCTCCCCGCACAAACACTCACTTACCTTATGTGCCCAGTGCTGTGTGTGGGAAATATAATGATAAGGAAAAAAAGACATGGCCCCTACCATCATGGAGCATACAGTCCAGTGGAAGAAGTAAATAGGAATCAAATTACCATACACTATATATCATAAGATTATTAATATCAGACTCTTTGGCCCCCGAGTCCATCAGGCATATCTCTATGACTCTAAAGGCAATTTGTAAATTCAAGAGTTATTTTTCTAAGAGACTTCTTATTCCCTAGGTTAATTAAAAGATACATAAAAGTTTCATTAAAGAGGGACATGATTCACCCAACCCTACCACTCAGATTCATCCAAGTTCAGTTAGGGTAAATCTAGATGCTGCGATGTAGCAATTAGTCTTAAAATAAAAATTACTCTGGGAGAGGTAGTACATGACTGCACTGGTACACTGAGGTATAAATCTAAAAGCAGACATTCCTGAGAAAAATTTTGCCAACAGAGTACGTGCAACTATTTCCTATAGTATCACTTTGCCTTAGGCCTGTCCTGAAGGAGAACTATGACTTCAGAAACTCAATACAAGTTTAAAGTCTTACTAAGGTAATTGTATCGCCATTTTATAAGTCTTGTGTACATTTCAGATAGTTTTAACTGCCTTGGGAAAAAATATTAGAAATGAAGGTTGGAACATTTCCTTTGAAGGAAAACACTCATACTATTAGACTGTTTGGAGAAAGGTTACTTATGGCAGAATGATTAGGAGAATTTTAAGATAATTGCTGCTCAGTGCTCCAGTTTAGAATTTGAGGTTGGAGTTTGAAAGGGCAGAGTTGGCAGAAACTTTATGACATCTTAAATAAATTAGAAGAGAGCACTTTCACCATATTGAAAAGAGCATTATTTTTCAGAACCAGAGAAAGTCTCTCTCAAGGGCACATTGCACCTTTAACTGTTATAGGGTCAGTGAGTAACCTCATCTCCAAGATGCCTGCAATGGAGGGAAATGGTTGCTGGTATAGGGCCCTAGGATCTTTAAGAAAAACAAGTAGAATTTTTTTTTTAAGAAAATTTGATTGGGTAGGTCATAGAGGCTTGGCTGCATTATATATATATATATATATATATATATATATATATATATATATATATATAATATATATTATTTATATATATATAATTATATATTATCCCATATAATAAAGGGCCTATGGATTGGTCAGGGTGATCCTTCCACAAGCTATATAATTCTGTTTCCCTTGGGAGTTCGGAGATGAAATTGGAAAGGAAGTGGCTCAGAACTCTGCCCCTATCTTTTTCTGACTTGTGATAGCAAAACACCCAGAGATTTGATGAAGAAAAATCTTGTGGCTTCCTTGTACTTGGAGAGGAAATGATGTCATGCCAGAAACAATGCTTACTCTCACAGTGAGTCACCTTATGCTGGACAGTCCTTGAGGACATAGACCCATGTTTAATAGCACATCAGCTGACAGGCTTCAGTAGGGAATAAAGATGCTGCCAGTGAGCAGAGAGCTCATTAAAATAGCTCAATCTACACATCCAATCATGCCACTCTCCTGCTCAAATTTCTTCAATGGCCTCCTGATGCCCACAGAATAAAACCTAAACTCCTCAGTATGGCATATTTCTATCTAAGTGCCTTTTATCTACCTTAGCTCTTTCCCATACCTGGTGATTGAGGATGCCACCATACTCTCCACCATACTGTCCTGGCCTCTGGGTATTGTTCTCACATTTCTTCCCTCCTACCCTGTCCCCAACTTTGGAGTGCTTTTTTTATCCTTTGGGGCTTGACTCCAGTATAATGTTGTCTTCTCTGAGAATATTCTTGTTCTAGCAGGCAAGAATACAAAAATCACAGCACTCCCCATGCCTCCCTTATAGCTTTTCTTATCTCTTTGTATGGTCATCCTTTGCCTTGTTATGAGACTATAAGGTCCCTGAAAACACGGCCCATCCTGTAGTCTTTCTAACTTACTAGTTGGGTGACTTTGGGCAAACTACTTTGTATCTCAGTTTCCTTGCTGGAAGGTGAATATTTATGCCCTATTTCCTTGTACTTTGAAAAAAAAGTAGATAATTGTACGACTTGCTGATGCTGAGTGTAAAGAAGTTGTACATAAAATTCACAACAGAAAAAAGAAAAAATTCACAACAGAGGAGGTATAACTGAGAAGTCAGAACTCAAAAACTAAAGTGTATCCAGAAAACTAATTCCCTGAGATCTCTGGAGATATTGGGAAGGACCACAGGGTTGGGGTTCAAGGAAACCTGATTAAATCTTGAGGAGTAAAGTTGTCCCAAGAGACTGAAAGACTTAAGGTTATCTATCCCAAAAATAGCTATATACACCTGTATTCCCTAATACTATATTATTGGTTTTGTCCTGATAGTTTCTATCTTCAATCTTTGCCCCAGGAGTTAGTTCTAACTTCTCTAAAGCCTTCTATCAGATTATGTTACACACAAAAAAAGACATTGGTAAGGCTTTCATAAAGCTCGTCTGGGTACTGGGTAAATGCACATGACTCAGCACTAATTAATTCAGAAGGCAATCTCTTCAGAGTGTACCTCAAGACTGTAGCCTAGAAATACTCCAGACTAGGAACAGTGAACCTGTAACATCTCTAAATCTTGATCTAGTGATCTTTATACGATAAGTATAACCATTTTGAGATGGTTACCCTGGTGTTTTTAAATTCATGAGGTTGACTCCATTTTAGCACTGATAGCATCCTAAGAAGGATTATCGTCACTTTCATCTATAGTGTCTGAAACATCCTTAGGTTAGTCAGCCAGTCAAAATACAGACCCTTGATATCTCTGGATGAGAAAGATACTGCTACTGTGACTGTTCCTCCAGCCTCATAAAAATAGCATCATAATTGAGGAAGAGCTCATTGTCACCTTTATATTGGCCCTCCATGACCTAAACTATAATGGCAAAACTTCCTTAACCTCCACAAAAATGCAAACCATTTTGGGATGGAATCTAAGAAAAAAAGTTTTCCTCCTGAAACAGTCTTTTAAAATCAGTAATGATTCTTGACTCTTTTCTTGGTCACCTTGGAAATTTGGTGTTTTCTCCAGGTTTGAATATCACTATCTTTTCCAGATCGTGAGGCATTGTTTCTTGCTAATGTTTTCAGGTAAACAATATCTGAAAATATTATGTATGTATGGTTAACATCTTCTAAAATAATATTTTGCTAGAAATAGAAATATGGTTTCATGTGTGGATAGTTCACATTGAATGCTTATGACAGTGTGAATCTTGAAGCATGAAGGCAGGTGAGGTCAAAATCTATCACCTGGGAAAAGTGGCAGAGAGGTGGGAGGCTTCAAAGAGGAGAGTTTACTTTCATGAGTCCAGCATGGTCTTAGATTAGTATCTTTAGCTTGCTAGGTTCAAACTTCAATTGCCAGCACGCTGAAAGCACCCTCCTATCTAGAGGGGAAATCCACATGAGCTAAACACACACTATTATCAAATAAGACAGAGTATTGTTTCTTTCTTACATATAATAATTCCAGAGGTGAGAACGAGGGCTGTTGTAGTGGTTGCGCTATCATCATAGACCTAAACTCCATCTCTACTCCACTATTCTTACAATTGACTTCCACCATCAGGGTTGCCTCATTATGCAAGATGGTCACTGGAGCTCCAATAATTATGTCCACATTACAGAAAAAAATAAGGAAGAAGAGGTAGAGAGAGAGGGGAAAAAATGACGTGGTAGTTTTTGGTCTGTTCTTTAAGGAACGTTCTGGAAGATTCACCCAACATCATTACCTACATGTCCTGAATAATTGAAAAGGTAGCCTGGATATTTAATATTTTATTAATTCCCCTTGGAATAAAATTGGGGTTCTATTAGTAAGGTAGAAGTGGAGAATGGAGATTATTTGGTAACTAGCATATCTTCCACAAATGTATGAATCAGAATATTAAGTTACTAATTTACACCAAGAATTATTACTGCATTATATTTAGGAGTAGGCAAAATTGGGATGGAAAGTCAGATCAAGCCATTAAATAGGACTTGGCTGCAGGTATGTGGAAAGAAGTTGCCAAGAACTGATCCCAATCTAAGCAGGTGGCCACAAAAGAACAAGGGAGAACAGAAGTCAAATAAAAGAGGACAAATGAGGAAACGAATGTCAGTGCAACAGAATAGCAAGGAAGCAGACACAAGAAAGGCAAACCAGATCAAAACTCAAAAAAATGTGTAAAAGAAATACATTTGCAGAACTAAAAATAATTCTGCTATAATAAGGTGTCTCAATCTCAGTGTTATTGACATTTCAGACTGAATAATTCTTCATTGTAGGGAGTTATCTTGTATTGCAACATCCTTAGCCTCTACCCACTAGATGCCAGTCATGACAATCAAAAATGTTTCCGGATATTGCCCAATGTCTTCTGACCTGGGAACCCTGTTGAATACCATTGTACTGGAAGCTTTGCAGGTTTTGTAGTTCCAACTCTGAAAATGCTTTAAAGGCATCAAGTTACTGCTATTTCATAGATCTTCTCTGAGAAGATATGACTCTCAAAAGCACCGATTGTGGCATCAGGGAGTTGGAAGTGACCTAAGAGAAGTGTCACTAGGGAAGGAGTCATAAAGTGGTGTGGCTGCATGCTCTGGAATTCTAGGTAGCTGGTGGAAGCAAAGATCTAGATGGATGTACAGCCACATGGGTTTAGCTTTAAAACATGATGTTGTTTGTTTGTTTGTTTTTCATAATTAAGGGAGAATCTATCAAGTAAGTGTATAGAAGTTTAAAATACAGATACATACAGATTTTACAAGAATATAGATTTCTAAAGTACAGGTATCAACCATATTAGAAGGGATGCTTATGTAGGGATAGGGACTGGGATTGGGAATAATAGAAAACAAAATTAAATTAAGGATGAAGCCTTGTATAGTACAGTGAGTTAGTATGCCATGAACGAAAGAGTATAACTAAATTGACTCTCAGTAGTTGCTGTTCAATAAGAAAAAAAAAAAAAAGGAAGAAAAAATGACACTATCTGAAATTCACATTTTCACTAGATGGTTGACATATTGTCATGGCAAAGGTCCTCCTGGCACCAGGCAAGCTCATTATTTGTAGATAAGTTATGCAGCATCATGCTGATACCTTCCTAATTATGATACAGCTCCCAGGCTCTCAGTCATGTGAATAATCAAGACTCATGACAGAATGTGAGCTAAACTTCTACAGTACTAACTGAGCTCCATTTTGATTATTTTAATAATCAAGCTATTTTATCATCATTCTTTATGTAGACTCTGTATTCTCCTTCCCTGAACTGGACACAGAGCATTGGCGTATCACTTTTTGCCCTGATGAGTAATATTTTGCATGGAACTTGTTTTCAAACAATGGGAAGCATCTATGACTCAAACTGTTGACCAGCATTAGCCCCTCTAAAGTTAGTAGGTGGTCATAGAGATGATGTTTCAGCCGTGGATGGCTCAGGTGGTGAAGCCATTTCTCTATTCTAGAGTGATGCTGTCCTGACCCCTTCTTGAGCTGTTCATTACAATTGGCCAAAGTGATTGAGTCAGGAGGCATTGTTCAATGGCTTTATCATAAACTCAATATGCAAGAGAAGCCAATGAGGAAAATCTCCAAAAATGTTAGTGCTAACCTAGAGGTACAATTTTATAAGACTGACATAAACTCCCACAGCTGGCTCTTATGAACCTATGGCAGTTTAAACCTCTGAATGGTAGCTGGCTGTAGCAGACATCAAGATGCACCACTTAAGTTTCTTTAGGAAAGGACTCGCTGCTTATCTGCAAGGACTATGATTAGTAGATAGCCACCAGCTTATATCTCCTTAGGATTCCCTTTAAGAATTACCCCCAAGGTCTCACTATAGCCCAGAAAAACTTCAGTGATCAATAGAGCAAGGCAGCTGTTTAAGGGCCAAGCCATTCCTGCCCAGTGTGAGACTCCTCCAATAGACAACCTGAGCTGGAAAGTCCCCCACCATTGCATTAGCAGCGTTTTCTCAGTCCTACATAGTTATCTGGCTCCTCCTACCTGCCCAACCCTATTTCCTCCCCTTTTATTTCTACAAGTATTTTCCCCCCAAAATGCTTTAAATCTTCTAACTCCATCTAAGATCTACTTCCTGTGACACTTGTGGTCCTGCTGAAAAATTATCACTGATGCATTTCATATTCCTAGAGAACTTAGTTGGACTCAAGGGGAGATGAAAGTCTTCAAAACCCTAAAATCATATTAAAATATGTGTGTGCATATGTGAATTTTTTGAAAGGGGTCTTAGCTCTCAAAAAGATTCTTAAAGACATCTGTCCCATGGAATGATGATTGCCAACCTTCCCAATATCCATTCTTCCCTTCATTTTTGAAGACCAGAAATGGTCATTTCTGAGACCAGAAATGTCTTCCCAATATCCATTCTTCCCTTCATTTTTGAAGACCAGAAATGGTCATTTCTGAGACCAGAAATGTCAAAATAAAGACTGTATTATTCAGCTTCCCTTGCAGCAAGGCATAAAGAGGTGGCCATGTTACCAAATAAGAAGGTAGTATCTCCATCCTCCTTCTATCCAAATGATGGGCTGAAGCTTCACCAGACATCCTGGTATGTGAGGTGGAAGTCAAATGTTGAAGATAACAGGAAAATACATTAGAAGTCTACAGCCTTGGCAATCACGAAGGTGACATTCTAGTTACAGACTGCCCAGTTTTGCAGGAAGTAGAAATAAACTACCACTTAGTTTAAACCATAGAAGTTTGGGATTTTTCTGTCACTTCTAGCTAAATCTAATCCTAGCCAACCCAAGGTCCATGCCTTCCCCCCAAAATTAGAAACTATACAACAGTTCCTCAAATCGTCTAATTTGTAAACTTCTTGAGGTCAGAACCATCTCTTATTCATACTGTACAACAGTGTACCCAGCATCTAGTTGAAATTCAGTATGTATTTTGATCTTGAAAAATGTATGGTAAACGTCTAAGCCCCACATATTGTTGGGAGCTACACGTTTCAGCTCAAGACTTTCCATTTAATTTGTTTCTAAATTCAATGAAAGCCTCTCAAGCTATAAATCCCAGGAGGTGGGCTTTTGTCATCAAACTGTTGAATATGTCCCAAGATATCTATTTTAACCTCAGAATCTGATCTGGTTCCAATATTATTTCAGGGTTGATTTAAACTGTATACAATTATCCCGCTTTTTAAAATGGAATTGCCTTTTTATAATGGAAAAGATGCTCCCTTTATTGAATCTCTGTGAAATAACTAAGCAGATGACAAGCAGTTTGTCCCAAGATAGGGCTTCGGCTGGGAAATTACCATACATTAGTGAAGGACCCCTTTCTCTACACTGGCCAAATCACAGCAGCCCAGGAACTCAAAAGAGCTAAAATAAGAATACTGAAAGTTGATGTTTTATGACAATCACAGCCAAGAACAATTCAAAGTTGTTTTTTTTTTTTTTTCAACTTTCAGTATTCAGCCATAACTTACTTTCAATCTATTTCCCACTATCCCACTAACTATCAGTTCTGGGTTACATTTGAGGTATAAAATGCCCCCAGTTTTCTACTAGTAAATTCCATGTATCATTAAGATAAAACAAGCTCAGTTTGAACCAAGTGTCTCTGGCCAGTTTTGTATCTGACAGAGAAAATCTGAAATTTGAGTAAAGCAATCATTTCCCTCAAAGGCTTTGGAAATGAGTGCTTTTCCTTTTATGGCAAGTAGCTTCAGTCACTCCTCTGTTCTCTGGCAAGTCTAAACGACAACCTAACCACTTTTGTACTTTGTTCAAATCTTGGATAAGAAAAGTTATTCGAGGACACAGTGCTAATGCTTGAAGTTCCACCGCTTTCGCCAGAATGAATTACAACCTCTGCGAGATGCGGAAAGAAAGTTACAACCCCCAATGTTTTTACTTCCTTCCATGCCACCCTGGCCACCACAGAAGCCTCTAGAGGCTCAGCAGCTGTGTCAGCAAAGCCACACGAGGCCCCGTGTGCTGACTCTGCCCGGGGATTCGATCAGGGCTCCGGTCCCAGGCCCTTGGCTGGTGTGTCATGTTTGACTGCAGTGAATCCTGTGCTGACACAGACTCGAGAATGTGTCCTCTCTGCCAGTGGTGGCTTCTTGGAGCCTCACACTTGTGAGGCTTGTGACCAGGCTGCAGAAATTGCCAGAGGAAGTCTTGCACTCCAGTAACAGTTTTCCAAGAGAGAGAGAGAGAGAGAATCGCCCAGCACTCCAAACATGGTCCACACCCTTGGAGACACAGCGTGGAGCCAGGCTGACTGGGTTTGAACCTCAGGTCTGTCATTATTCACCATCTGATCCGCAATAAGTTACTTGCCCCTCCACGCCTCACTCTCCTTATCTGCAAATTTAGGATAATAGGACCTAACTCTTAGGCCTCTTATGAAGACCAAAGGAATTAAACTTTGGAAAGCACTTGGAACAAGGCCTGGCACATGGTAAAAATGACCTAAGTGTTGGTTAAATACATTTTTTTGTTTAAGGTTCATCCAGTAGAAGATGCATCCAAGGCCTCGTTTCTCACATGGAACAGGCTACTCAAGTGTGGCTTCTCATGAGATGTTAGTCTTGCTTCTATTCTCCAAGATAAAATTCACGGCGCATAGTTAAGATTCAATTTAGCTCATTTCAGCTGATTCGTACGGCACCATCAGTGCCGAGGCACTGGGCACCCCCGAGCACGCCCCAGCAGGTGCCACAACGGCGCCCCTCGGGGATGCTATCATGTACTAGGTGGAACAAGAAACTGTGTGATCTTAGGCAAGTCACGTAACCTTTCCCTCTGAGCTTGGCTGCCCAGGTGCCTGATTATAACCGATCTCAGGGGTATCTTCCAGCTTCTCAAAAATCAAATAATTCAAAATAAAAGGCTGACAGCAAAGAACGAAAGGAGAAGTGCAAAGTGCCGGGTGGGCCCAAGGGAGGGAGGACTCTGTGCTACTATTTCTCTAGGTTTAGTTGTAATAGGACGCTCGCCGTCTCACCTTGAGTTGTTGCCCCCTCTCTACTAACTGAAATCATCGAAGGCATGCAGGTTTAGGTCAGGGAGCGTATTCTTTAGCATCAATCAGTACAATTTAAATTATGAGCTATTTCCTAATTTTAATGACTGAGCTTTAAATGTGGAGCTCAGAGAGAAGTCCCTCCCTGGCAGTGTAGGGGAATGTTTTGCCCCTAGCCTAAGTCACGCAGGTCTCTACTTGAAGGGACCTAAGTTGCCCTGAGTCTGGCTCCCATCAGCTTAAGCAAGAGCTCTGGCACACCCACACCGGACACTCCCTGTCTGAGGGGTCCCCGTGAGGGGTGTCACGTGTGCTCGCCCACCCGCCTACACACCACCGTCCAAGCTGCTCCCCCAGGCACTGCTGTTAACCTGCTCACTGTGTCTACTTAGAACTTTAGTGCCTTCTCTGGGTACGGCAATCTCTCCCTTAGCTGGGACAGGGGCCCCAAGGTGCCAGTGACAGCTGCACCAAGCACCCAAGCTGCCTTGTGTTGCTTCCCCATGGGGGGTCCTCCTCCCTGGAGGTCCCTCAGACTCCGCACAGTCCCATCTAGGCGCCCTCCTGGGTCTGCGAGGTGTCGAACTGCAAGGTCATATTGTGCGACAGGAGGAAGCTGGCTCTCCTATTCATGTTGAAAGCTACTGGAATGGTTCCCCAAAGCAATGTGTCTTGGGTCAAAAATGTTACAGGTTTTGGTAAAAACAGTTCTTTGGGGTGTTACACAATGCTCCTCGTCCCAGTGACCCAAACATGCTATCAGTGGTTAGGTGACAGTCACCACTGTGCTGTAGCTGTGCTACCCCCTTCCAAGGCAAAAAGGCCTCTTCTTCAGGCCCTGCTGGCCTTCGCAGCCTTCTTGCCTTTGGATGAGATCTCCCCGGGGAGGTCCTTCCCTCTGCACAGACTCCTGTTGGGATGTTCACCAGTTCCCCCACATGCCTCGAGGTTTCTTAAACTTGGCAGTGAACACGAGTTACGTCCTTTCCCCGGCATCTCCTCGATTCTCAAGAAAATGGGCTTCAAATAATAGTGCTCAAGCTTTGAAGGAAAAAAAAAAAAAAAACACTTAATATAAACCAAGTCTTCAGGTAAACCTCTAGAGAGGTGGGTGGCCAAAATTAGGAGGAAAGAAAAACGTAAAGGAAGTGTGGCAGCTTGTGAGTTATTCCTCCAAAATCCATTCTTCCCTTCTTCCAAATTATGAAAGTTTAGCTGGGCATGAGGCCGCCCAGCCAAGACGGCTTTGCCCAGGGCCCACTTCTCCCAGAAGTCACTATGTGGCTGTGTTCTCACCCACAGGACATGAGTGAAAATCCTATGTGCATTACTTGTGCCATTTGCTTAAAATGAAATCTATGCTGCCCCCCCCCAACCCTTCCCATTGAAAGTAACCAAGTTTCAGTCACCCAGAAGGGGACAACACCCAAGGGAAAATGAAGCAAAGGTATGGAAAAGCCATATACTTGGAAGCTGCTAAGAGAATAAATCTTAAATGTTCTCACCACACACACACACACACACACACACACACACACACACGTACACGTGCCACACACAAGTAATTATGAGAGGTGATGGAGCTATGAACTAACCTTAGAGTGGTAACCATTTCACAATACATACGTGTAACAAGTCATCACATTGTACACACTAAACTTACCCAATAAATCAATTTTATCTAAAAAAAAAAATAGGGGAAGGAAGACAACAGCAGAGTCCCTACTAGGAAGATCAACACTAGCATAAGAATGTCTCTTGAGGGAAGAAAAGTTTTCTCTGGAAATCGAATATTTATGCTACTGGTTCTCGAACTTCAGTGTGTGAATGACCTGGGGAGTTTGTTAATATCAATTCAGAGCTCTGGCTCCTGAAAACCTCATTTCAGCCAATCTTTGGTAGAGGTCTTAGGACCACATTTTTAAAACTCTGCTCTCAGCAGCCACAGCTGTGCCATCAAACATCCAAATATGTCTGCAATGCCTAGAAAACCCCACAGCAAAGCATAATCAAAGAACTGAAGAGATCTTGAGGACAGGGGAAACCTGTAAGAAGCCTCAGGAAATAATAGACTCATTTATTACCTTCCAGCCAACTTTACTTGTAGGATGCTCTTCTGAGCAAATAATATTGCTTGTATTTTCTCATACAAAATATTTTCTACAGGGCATATATCATTATTTCGAGCTTTCTATTATTTGCTTGTTTCCAAGTTCTTCTTATGATGAAGATTACAAAGAGATCTCATGGACTCATCTCTCCAAATTATTTTTACCACCCTAATTATGGAAACCTGAATCGATGAAGTTCCCTCCAAATCTTTCTACCTCAATTTCTGTATCATTCATGGAAGATAAAACTGCTTGGTGCTAAAAACCTTTTGATCTTAGTCCATATTAGAATCAGAGATTTAGGGATGCCTGGGAGGCTCAGTGGTCGAGTGTTTTATGAGCCCCGGATCTGGGATCCAGTCCCACATTGGGCTCCTGAAGGGAGCCTGCTTCTCCCTCTGCCTGTGTCTCTGCCTCTCTCTCTCTCTTGTATTTCTCATGAATAAATAAATAAAGTCTTAATAAAAATAAATCAAATTAAATTTTAAAAAAAGAATCAGAGACTTGACAAATCATGAATTTCCTACCTGATCTCTCATTTTGATACGAGCTGTTTCTAACTTGTTAATCCGATAGGCTGCCAATTCAGCACTTGCCTCGGCTTCCGAAGGAGGAGTAGATTTAAGCCATGGCCCACTGGAGGCAGAGTGGTGCATGTCACCTAGCCCAGAGGTCCTTGAAGTGTGGAACCCAGACCAGCAGCAGCAGCTGCAGCATCACCCCGGAATGTGTTAGAAATGCTACTAAGCCCCAGGCCAGAACTACGGAGAACTCGGGGGAAAGGGTGCTTTTAGGTACTCCCATTGCTTACTGGAGTTTGAGAACCATCACCCTACACTTCTCTCTCCTGTGTTTTCTAAATAGTAAGTGCACATCATCACTGTATGCCCCTTACTATTTCTATCAGTTTCCTCTTTTCCTATCCCAGTCTAATCCCTTATCATATGTCATCCATGCTCTGGAAGACACCTCTAGGTGGTCTCCCTGACTTTAATCTTGCGCCTTCTGTATCCACCCTCCACAGAGACTCCAGAGTCATCTTCCTAAATGCTAATTTGCCCGTGAATCTTCCTAAAATCCTTCTGACACCTACAAGATAAAATCCAAATGCCTTACCTTGTCAAAACACCCTTTTTAATCTGGCCCCCCTTTAAGGCTTTATGCCTTGAAAAGCAACGCTCCTTCACCCTCTTTAATGTTTCTTGCCTTGGCATATGCTGTTCCCTCTGCCTGGAATGAAATAGCTAAGCCAGAAACTTTAATTTATAAAGTTGTGCACATCTATTCCCTAAAGCAGAATTTCCTCTCCTTAGTGTTCCCTATTCTAACCGCTGCTGTCATCTCATGTACACCCTGTAGCAAAAACAAAATCCTATTTATTTGTATAAGTCAGTCAAGTCTCACTTCCTCTGGGCAGCCTCCCGTGATCACTCCCGGAAGATTCAGCTGCTCCATCCTTTGTGCTCTGAGGTACTCTAAAAAGGTCTCTTCTGAGCCTCTTGTGGACTTCTTGCATCAATCACTATGATGTTCTTTCTACTGAGGACAGGGACTGTGTTTTGTTCCACTCGGAGTCTCAATAACGCCAGAACCTAGCATTGTACACAAGGACCAAAGAAACCAAATGAGGCTGTTAATTGGTAAAACCAATGAATGAATGGAGTAAATGAATAGCAAATGAGGGGAAAGGAAATATCCTGGGCTTTGAAGTCATTTACAACCTGGACTTCTATTTCCTGCTACGTTATTTTCCAGGTTGCAAACCAGTAGCCAGCAATCCTATACTCTCCAAGGCCGTGTCTTATTTTATCAGTACAGTGTTTAAATTTTTTTCAAATGCCTTTAGGTGGGACATGTACCCTTTTTCCAGCATCTAGTCCCCTCCATCCATTTTTGTCTTGTTTCTACCAGACCCACACATTCATGTCACCAGCTTGGTTCATGAAAGCATGTGAGTCAGCACAGGCCTCATGCATTTTCTGGACCTTTGGTCCTTTGCTCCTGTTTCTGGGCCATAGCTCTTGCACTCCAACTCAGCTGCTGCCCAGGTCCTCCCTTCTGCCACCAACTGGCACACTTACAGACGCAAGTACACATTCCAGAATTCTCAGCATCTCTTTCTGGCACTCCTGGTGAGCCTGTCTGAGTTTGAGACCTGCTATTTCTCTGGGTTGGTGCCTTCTCGTGGTCCCAGCTCAGGCTTCTCCCATCCCCCAATACATGTGGGGTGAACTTTAAGGCACGCACACCGGCTCTAACACATTCAAATTGTGTGCCCTCGGAATTCTCTATTTCTAAGCTTCAGTTTCCTCGTCTGTGAGAGAAAAATCATATCCTCCCTGTAGATTTGTTGGAAGAATTAAGAAATTCTTATAATTAAGAAATTATAAGTCAAAACATGTTGTATAGTACTGCAAACTAGTAGAGCCTTATATAATTCTATCTGCTTCAAGTTGGCTAAGGCAACACAGCTCCTATAACATAATTAAAGAGCATCTACTATGTGTTGCTCTGTTCGGTTACATATTTCAATGAATTCTTCCAAACAACCACAAATGTGAGCTGGTACTATTATTCCCATTTTATACAACAGAAAATTGAAGCTCAGAGAAGTTAAGATATTTGCCCATCAAAAGAAATGTTGTACACCAGTAAGGAATGCTACAAGTAATGAAAGTATTTTTTTTTAACCATCTTACAAGGAATTAGAAACGAATAACCTCAGGGTTGCGTCAATGAATTCAACCAGGTAGGGGCACCAGGTCAGGGTCATAGGCATCTTCTAGTTCCCCCTTCTTGGTCAGAAGATAACTACGACCATTTTATCCACTTACAGATCCAGTTCACAAAGAAGCAGGGGTGGTGGCAAACAGGAAAGGACTTTCTTCTCATGTAGTTCTCTCTTGTTTTAGGAAAATACTTTCTAGAAATGCCCTAGGACCTTCCCCTTAGAGCTGAATGGCCATAAGTGGACCACACAGCCTAGTTGGAAGGCAGGCTAGGGAAGATAGAGTCTTACCTCTCAGCCTTTCTGTGGAACGTTGGGGGAAGTGGAGAAGTCTGGGAATGGGTTTGGAAGGGCTGAACCAATCTGGTACTGAACCAGATTCCAGTACAATCCAGTTTGACTTCAAAGGTCTCATCTCGGGATGCCTGGGTGGCTCAGTGGTTAAGCATCTGCCTTCTGCTCAGGTCATGATCCCCCGGAGTCCTGGGATCAAGTCCCACATTGGTCTCCCTAAAGGGAGCCTGCTTCTCCCTCTGCCTATGTCTCTGCCTCCCTCTCTGTGTCTCTGATGAATAAATAAATAAAATCTTTAAAGGTTTCATCCCTTTCACTATACTCTATGTTGTTATATAAATGTAAATTATTTTACAGAAATTTAATATATTGGTAAAAAATCCAGACTAAGATTTTGTTTTTGTTTTACCATTCTGAACTCTTTCAAAGAAAGCCTGATTACTCTCTCTAGTGACCTATGATAAAAATGGCATGTTATAAATAAACCACTGTACCTTTATGGAATAGGATATAACCCTCTTAAAATTTGTTTCCCCTTTGATATCAAAAATATAAGTGATGGTATAAAGCAAGAGTCATCACATTGGCAATAGACTTCAGATAAATTTAAATTGGAGAAGGATGGATTACACGTTTTTCAAAGATCCATTTTATATTTTCTATCATAAATTCATGTAACCTAGGTAACATGTTTCCACTACATCTTTCAACCAAATATGTCTTCAACATTTTCAAATTTCAAGCCAGATTCTTTCTCCAAAGGATTTTTGTGTGTATTTGAGGACCCGAGTTGCATTTCAAATTATTTTAGCAATCTACTAATATTCATCAAGATGTGAATATATAGGAACTAGGATATTTCAATTCAATTCCTTAAAGATACATATTTACTTAACTCAATTGCAGTGCTGAAATGCAATTCAGATCCAAGTCTTATTTGAAAGTTAAAATCGCCATTCAGTTTTGTAAGAAATGATTGTATCTGCTTTATTAAAAGCAAAGAAAAGGAAATGTCTGCTTATTTAAAATTTAACAAGAGGTTAGTTAATTTAGGACATAAGAGAACAATCCCTTCTCTCAGTCTAAAAAAATCATCATAGTTAACTAGACTAGTTGCCAATGATGGAGTAGTTTCTCTGGTTTAATATTTCACATTTTGATTCATGGAATAACCTTCTCTGTGTTATTGGTAGAGTAGGAAGGGATGGATTATAAATACTGTGCTCAGATTTGTCATCTAAAAGCAAGACATTTATAAAAGAACACGAAAGCAATATCATCTGCAGGGGTGCTAAAAACACCCCCATTAAAAGAAATTTTTAAAAGACTTCATGTATCTAATGAAAACAAGGTTTATATTGAAGATGATTACAAAATACTTGATGAATGCTAACTATGGTTATTGATCTGACTACTGATGAGCAGCATTAAGTTTAATGCTGCAATCATTAGAAATGCACTCAGCTCTTTGCAACAAAAAACTAAGGGTGGCTTCACTATATAAGAGTGTATTGTTTGAGGATGAGGGTGCTGGAAAGAAAAAAAATTGCAGTTTTACACAATAAGAAAATGAGAAAAGGCAAGATGGCACCTATGTGATCTCATTAGGGGCCCAGGTCCACAAATCTTAGTGTACAGGCCTTCATCCTCATGATCAGAAAGTAGCAGCTTTCCTGCCAGGTAATGATTCTCGTTCCAGGTGAGATGAAGAGGAAAGGAAGGTGCGAGGTCTGGCCGGCAGTCCTAGAGACACCATTCTGAAATTTTATGACACAATTTTAAAACCATCGATTCTAATCCCCTCATTTTTCAGTGGAAAAAAAAAACCCTAAAATACTGTGATAACAAAGGGCTTGCCCTAGGTGGCCCAGATATTATATCTAGGACAAGAATAAGTCCTTTTAGTTCTTGGGCTGATGTCATCTCTCCTGCACCCACCACTCTCTGGCTGTACATGGGCTTCCTTTGGAATGCTAGTAATGACGTCGTTGAGGACCTCTCCATATCCTAAAGGGGACAAGTTAGGAAAGGTTGGGTCTCACTGATGCATTAGAACCTTTACAGTATGGATACCAGGCAAATGGGGCATTCTTCTCTCTCATCCTTCTCTATGATTCCATGTTTTTCTATTGTCTACAGAGTCAACTCTTGGCTTCTTGGAACCAAAAGGCTGGAGCATAAAGAAACCTCAGTGAAGATAGCAGTGGTCACAGTTACAATGATCCTCACAGTTAAGAGGATCATGATGGTAAAGATGGTAGGACCTGTGGAGGAAAGAGAATCCAATTTATTTCAAAATGTAGATGTACTTGGCATCCATTTTCCTCAGCTTTGGCTACCACATTGAAGCACAGGGACGAATGCAAAGGTCTTATAGGATCCTTTTACAACACAAGAGAAGAGAGCTCATAGTTACCATTACAAGTATACAGGCGGCCTAACACCTCAACCACTACCAAGCAGGTTCGGTAGTTCTGGTTTGAGAAGAGGACGGAATCCTGGTTATCAAAAGAACTGGGTCATGTAGTTCGATGGGATGACTGAGAGTGGAGCCACGTTGTTACTCAGAGCTCCATTTGGGGAAGCTGAGACACATCCTGCTCTGTGTAACAGCAGATGGCCTCAGCACGCCTTCATGCTTGGTCAGATGTTATTAATCTGTGACCAGAGAAGCAGGTGGCAACCCAACACCGCGTGATTGCCTTCAGAAGGCACCCGAGCTACAGAAAACTATGCACCGTCTCAACATGTTAAAATCTTCACAGTGCTTATTTTTAATAATTGCACTTTTTAAGCAAATGGAAATGAGGAACTGACATTTTATCTCCGTTTTCTTGGCATCTATGAAAGACTCCATTGCATATTTAAGTGAGTAATCACTCACTTAAATACTCACTGGACAAAAGTAATTCTAAAATAGAACATTAACTCCACATTTAAAGAAAAATTCATTAAATCTGAGTAGTTCATTACCATGAAATGCATTTGATCCTATTTTATAGCATGAATAGGAGTTTCCCCAGTATAAAGCATTCAGCCAAATGTTTTACAGATTAAGGTGTATTAGGAATGTAAATTATTCTAAACCAAAGACTATTTCCTTTGTGGTTCACTTCTCTGCAGCCCTAGGATATCACCCTAGGATGGGAGAGAGCAACACCTCCAGGAGTCTTCCTGGAGGAAGGGTCCTAATAGGCCTCATCAGTCCATCAGTCCGCATGGATATATTTCCGTAAAGCAGTTAAAATACCAGCATCACAAATTAAAACCTTAAATTTATTACCTACAGTTATTAAAATGCCATGGTCAGATGCTGTTCAGCATCCCCCAAATAGCTTTCCTTTCATATTATTATTTGTATTAGTGAAAGCCATTTAAAAAGAAAATCCCATTTCAATTTATCTTTGTGTTTAGATTGTTGTTCTGGCCTAGGAAAAAAAAAGAAAAAAACTAATCCCTTTACAAATGAAAATTGCCTTCTTGTGTTCTCAACTAATTTAATCTAAATTGTTAACTCTGCAGAAGGTGCATTCAGAAGAGAGAAATCTCATCCCAAGGGCTAGAGAGGTAACAGGTTTATCTTACTTATGCATCTGGTGCCCTAATTCATGAAGACTCTGAAACTCTGGACTTACCACACAGCTCACAGCCAGCAGCGGCCCCCTTCTCTTCAATAAATTCTGCAGTGGCAATGCAATAAGATAATAAGCTCAACCCAGTGGAGTGTCCAAGATAAATATGGAGCTACGACATAAACCTTCAGCAATTGCAAAGGAGCAGCTGTTCAGTATCACGGAAAACTGCCTGGGGTTGAAGTTTGGGAGGTAGGAGGAAGGCGACCGGGAAAGACAACAACTTCACTTTGCCCAACTTGCAAAGGGCAAATGCAGCATTCCAAAGCAAACAGCTCTGAACCATAAGTATGAAGTCTGGTTTTCCTATGTGCACGATGGCCAAAATATGTTTATTTGTAGGTCTTAGACTCACCTCTGCAAAAACAAACATATATTCTATATTTGGAGCAAAATGCTGAATGCTCTCTTAGATAAATCCACCCGAGGTCTGTTTCTCCATCTTGTATCAACAGAGAGCCCCAAGTTGATGGCCTAGGTTGCTTCTTTTCCACCTCCCACGTAGAGCAGCATTATATCTGGGATTCGGAAACCAGACCCTGACAGGAGTTTTAAAGAGCATAAACAAGTCTTCTATCTACAAGGAATTCGTTCCTTGCCACTCTTCCTCTTTAAAGCTCAGCCCCTGACACAAACAATTAGAAAACCCCATTTTACTGGATTGTGGTAAATGATTCCATCGTAATTTGCTTTCTAATTCCAGTTGATTTGAAGGAGGAGACATGGAAGTCATGGCTAAGATTTTCCCCAAGCCGAGCCCTTGAAAGAAGCGTCCCAGGCAAGTCTGTTCCTGCCTGAATATTTGTTTCACAGAACTTGAGAAACTTCTGTCAAAGTAAAGCTGTTCGACAGGTTCATGTTGGAGAGCTCTGGTAAACTCCACTCTTAGCTGCAATTACAGCACCTACTAAAAATAATTTACAGAGACTTGCAAAGCCCGAGTGTGAAGGTGAGTATTTGGAATATTTCTGCCTCCTGTAAGCAAGATAAAACAGCTTATCATTGTGGTTGATGAAGTCCACAAAACTACTGAGTACTCCCCTAACTCTGAAGCAGCTTGGATATTAAGTAAGAAGACATTTGATGTGTCAAAGCCCCCAGGTGGGTTCCAGCCGCCTCTTTCTTTAAGGAAGTCCACATCCATGAATGAATTCAGTATAGGCAGGAATACAGGACATTGTCTGGAGTCGTGTCTTCGCTCTGGGTTATAATGAAGGTGCCTTCATCAGAAAACAAGGAGCATGAACACAGATGGGTCCAGTGCTTCCAGGAGAAAGATCATGTTCACCTGTTCACATCAGCTTGGGGAGATTATAAATACAATGCAATGTGGCTGCTGACAAAACTAGGACTGTTGAAGCATCTGCCACTTGCTAGCGTGGCAATCTTGGACTCGGAAAGCTCTCTTTTACAGTTTCCTCATCTGTGAAATGTGGATGATAACTTCTGAGATTATTTTTAGGACTAAATAATAGACAAAACGCTCAGCATTGTGTTGATTCAGAGGATGCTTTACAAACCTTACTTTTCCATTCCAATCAGATAACCCTCCCTCTCTGTGGGAGGCTACAAAAGGAACCCTCCAAATGGTATCCATATCCTAATGCCTGAAACCTGTAAATGCAAATTCTTTGCAAAATGGGTCTTTGGAAAGGTTAGGGATTTTGAGAGGAGGAGATTTTCCTAGATTACCTGTGTGGGTCTTAAATCCAATCCCAACCATCTTTATAAGACAGAGGCAGAAGGAGAACATGCATGGAGAAGAGGAGACAGCAATAACCACACAAGCAGAGGTGGGAGCGATGAGGCCTTAAACCACGGAGAGCCAGCACCAGCAGCAGCAGGGAGAGGCAAGGAGCGATTCTTCCCTAGAGCCTCTGGAGGGAGCACAGTTCTGTGACACCTGAATTTGGGGCTGTGAAACTGATTTCAGATTTTGGCCTCCAGGACCGTGAGAGAATCAATTTCTTTTGTCTTAAATCATGACATTTGTGATTTGTTATAGAAGCTACAGGAGACTAATACTTCCCTAGCCTCATCAGTGTCACACACTGTGCTACCAGACACTGGCCAGCCTCCTTTTAAGGCCTTTTGCAATCCACAGATACAGCCATCTTGTCTACTATATGAAATGTTGTGCACTTTGGTTGGAACATCCAAATAAAAAGTATTCATTTTCCCTTTAGTTGCATACTTTTCACCTCAAAATAAAGAGGAAATCCTAGGAGGTTTAGGATACACTACACCATCAATTGTGTTGGTTAGAAGGCATTTTTGCAGCCTACACAATCTAATTCCAGCTGAAAGCCCACCATTTGTTTGCTCTCAAACCCTCCATTGTGAGGGCAGTTCCAGCAGGTACTCCAGAGCATCTGGCTGGCTGTGGCAGGACCAGCTTGTCCTGCACAGAAGAACGTCTATTTTTCTCTTAAATTCCATATTTCTATGGTCGTCAACAAAGTTCATCGAAATGATTGTAAGAAATATAGCAGATGGTTTTTAGTGGTACATGGACACAGAATTAAACAGCATCATTTCAATTCTCTTTCAATCCTATTTACATAAGGAGAAAAATCTAATAGCATGTATATTGATTATGACCTCCTAATTATGGCAAAGGTTTCTTTTTTAACCATTTTTGATAATCATACAAATATCTGTTTTTAAACAAATGTATTTAAGTAAAACATGGTGAATCAGTTTAAACAAAAGTATTAAAGAAGTGACACTACAGGTATCAGAGTAAAGCTAGTCCTCCAATGCTTAACATTTGGGGCACACTACCCTAAAAAGATAGGAACTTCTGTGTGAAGTCCATGAACGACTACATCCAACTCCAAACTTTCCCAGACCATATACCAACTCACAACAAAACCTTACCCCCGCCTTAAGCCCCAAACTGCTCTCAGACAGTTTCAGTAGATTTTGCCTAAGAATCCCAAAGTATACTTGAAGGGCCCTGTTTACCTGGAAAGCACCCTGGGCATTCATTTGATCCTGCTGAGTCAGGCTCTGGCACATCTGAACTGCATTGTCCACCCACTCCCTCAACTGTCTCTATGATTGTCAGGAGAGTCATGTATATATGACATATATATACATTTCTTAATATAGAATAATTATAATTATAATATAGAATAATATACTAATATATATATTTCTTAAATTAAGCATTTGTCCTATATGATTTTACTATCCCCTATCTTTCCAGAAATAGAAAAGTAATTGGCTTCTACATTTATCATCAGAATAAATTATGTGGCTGAAGAGATTTGTGTTCAAATGGTCATTTAAAAAAATGCAGTACAGCAATCTTAAATAATTCAGGAGTCATGTAATTATAGTAATTTTTACGTAGAAAACAAAACAGAAACCACTTAGATAATCTTTGGTTGAGTCATACTTCCACTTTTTACTCTGATTAGTGGAAAAACGATAACAACATACCTAGAATTTATTTTTTCCCCCTACGGATGGTAACAAAACTATACTCCAGAACCTTCAATGCACAGAAAAAGAAAATTACTCCCAGTCTTTTGGGTACTTACATTAACCACATGTGCAGGGAAAATGCTGCTCCCTTAACTTATCTATTAAGAGTTAGCTTCCCTCCTGAGTCCTACCCACAAAGTGGCAGAGAAAATAACCAGTCCAATAATTAGTCCAATAGAGTCATCCCAGGCCAAACCCATCATTGAAACATCAATTTAGGCCACATAGTCTTGCTCCGATAAAGGCTATTCTTTATCTTTACTCCTTTCTTCCTCAAGTTGGCAGTAGGTATGTGACAGAGACTGACATGCTATTAGAGCAGCAGGTGAAGAGGGTGGCATACTTGTATTTGTGTTTTTTGTGTAACTCTCCTTATGCTGAGCCTCCTAACAACTCTTATTAATTAGTAAAGATTAGCCCATCACTTATCTACCTCTTCATCTAACTAGGGTTCCACAGGCTTCTTAAGTTGACTCTTGATGATGGTCTGGACAACCTGAGGTCTAGCCCAGGCAGTTTGCAGTGTAGGCCCTGGTTAGAGGATCACTTCATTCTTAGCAATGATCATCCTCCAGATTCTAATCCCAGATTGTGTTTCCAGATCACTGCTTCCTGCCTGAGACCTAGGGTAAAGCTAGTGAACATGCTAGTATCTGGGTGTCCAAATCTATAAAATGGGGAGGGACTAATGATAATGGCATCTACCCATCAGAGTTGCTATGAGGATGGATTAATAAAGATAAAATTTTTGACCAGTATCTGGCACATTTAAGTGTTATATAACTATGACAAGTGCTGTCATTGTTGAGCTAGGAAGGTATCTAGCCAGAGAGTCAGCTTACTTCTACATCTGCTATGGGAGCATGTGAGAACCTCTAGATTCTATTTTGATCACATATGAGCCAAAGGAAAACCCAGATCGTTGCTATGGTAGGCCATGGTGCATTCTCAGTTGTAACCAGCTCCAGGATAGTAGGAGAGCAAGCTATGAGGCAGTCTTCTCCTAGGATCCCAAAATGAATCAGGGAAAATTTGGCCCCATCATTCCCCATGGCTTGTCTGATCACCATGCCCAGGCCAAAGCCAGAGAAAGGAGCTGGGGCTCAGGCTCACTTTATCTCTCTGGCCACTCCTCCTCTTCCTCTCCCAACAAGCCTCAAAATGCTATCAGGAACTTGTCCCTCACTTTTTCCTCCTGTCTTCCTTCCCTTGCATCGTATTTTCCTCTTCTAGACTCCAGGTTTATCAGCTATGGCACCATGGTGAAAAGATGAAGGAGAACTTATTAACAATGAGACCTAAACTAAGAAGCTTTCTAAAATATCATACATACTGCACTAGTTTATAAGCTAAAATATAGCCAGAACCATCTTCAAACACTTAGCAATAAAAGGGGAAAAAGGTAACAATACTCTATGAGACTGAAGCCTGGAATTCAGAGAAGTTGCAGGAATCCAGGATTTTTCAGCTCATGGGAGCAATCTTCTGAAGAGACCTCTCCAGGCCTTCTTCCAGTGACTTTTGTGGAGAAGGAAGGACATTTTCTGCAAGAAATGCCAATTTCTAGACTTCACAATCAATACTTATTTTTTTAATGATACCCAAAAAAATAGCTAAAAAAAAAGGAGAATCACTCAGCTCCTGGTAGCATCCTCCTGTGATCAAATAAGGTAGACCACATGACAGGTTCAAGACCTTCCTGCTCACCATTCTGCAATAGCATGAAAAACCATACTGTTCTGATACAAAGTGCTTTGGGACCTCTCCAAGCTACTCTACTAAAATATAAAAACAGAGAAGATTCCACAGAATATATAAATCTAGAAATACAGATATCTCCAAGCTTCAGAGCTGTAAATCACCACAAGGACCACCAGTCAACAAACTGCAGTGTCTCCTTATAAGCAGACGTCACTGCTGATGGTTCCAGATGCAAACTACACAGTCTCTTCTAGTAACACTGCAGCCACAGGTATGCTGTATATTTAATTTCCTGAGGTTCTATGTGTGTGTCCATGCACATGATGAAAAAGTTAAACAGGCTCAAAGTCAGAAAGAAAACTTTGGTACTTCTAATTGTGTTGCCTATTTCTGTCTGCAAGGTCATTCATTAGCTGCAATTTTATGAAAGTGGCAGGCCTTACTCATTAAAGCTATTGGTGTTTTTTAAATGGAAATGGTTCATAACAGTTTAACAGAAGAAAAAAGCCCTGGGGTCATGCAGAAGTTTCTTCATTAAAAGAAAATTAACCCTGAATTTGTAGCACCGTGATTTAATAAGCAATGGTAATGCTTGCCCCAAATTTACAAGATCAAAAAAGTACCATATGGCTTGATTATATGCAGTAATTAGGATGGAATTGGGAAGTAATAGAATCATAGAATTTTAGGCCCAAAAGAGTTGTAACAGATCATTTCATCCAATCTCTTTAGTTTGTTCCTCCCAACACTGTCCCCATCCCTCCCTCCCTACAAACACATTTTACAGACAAAGCAACTGAGTCCCAGAAAAAAACTCCTTTATCTAGGTTGCATTTTTAAATATTATAACTAAAAAACAGTATACTCATTTCAGCACAGAAAAGGACAAAAGAAATTCTAGTGTACACAACAATCTAGAACAAAAGTTTATATTATATAGGATAAAGTGGTTAATAATTTTAATATATAAAGAATTTTCCACTAATCAATAAAATGTTTAACAGCCCAAAGTAAAAATAGAGAAAGCACATTCATAGAGAATTGAGAAAAGCATCCATAGGTATTCTCGATAAATATTCAATCTTAATAGAAAGCAAAGAAATGAAAATTGAAATAAAAGTTCATGTTCACCTATCCATTGATAAAAGATTTTTAAATAGGTTAATAGTATTGCTGAGGGTTATAGAAAGGGGTTCTTGTATAAGGGGCTAGTACTGATGAAATTTGGCACAAACTTTCTGAACTTCGGTTTAGTAATATATCAAAAGGCTTAAAAATATTTACGTCCCTCCACCTACCAATTCAATTTCTAAGCGTTTATTCTAAGGACTAATTAGAGGTACACATTAATAATTATGTAAAATGCAATGTTATAGAGTGAAGAGTTGAGATCACTGAAATGTCCAATAATAGGGATTTCATAAATACATTTTTTACATTTATTCAACTGACTACCACACAGTAATAATGTCATATGACAAAATAAATTTCATGCCACAAAAAAGCTTATAGAAATATCAGATTATGGAAGAAAGGTACAGTGTGATTTAATAAATTATTCTATCAATAAAAATAAAATATATGGAAAATAGCTAAGAAAATGTAAGGTACTAGCATTATAAGTATTTTTCTTCTTTATTTTCCATAATTTTTCAAAATTTTACCAATAAGTATGTATTACGTAAAGACTGAACCCAAACGATTTAAATGCCAACAAAGCATCTATTAAGATAAATCTGACTTGTTTATCAAAGTGGAAGTAGAATGTTATAATCTCTAGGGACCCTTCTAAGGATATCATTCTATAGTTGAAAACTAAGACTTTGGAAAACCACTCTCTCTGTTGATTCTGCCTTAGTGAGAATAAGACAAATGATCACACACACACACACACACACACAGAGAATTATTTTCATACTGCATTTAACCTTTTGACAGTGTTGGGGGTGAGGAGAAGGACCCAGTGTCCTTTTAAATCTTAAGCATCACTTTGTAACTTCCATCACTGAAATAAGGTCACTGGTTTAAATGCCTTTAGCACCTGATTAATTAGTAATCAGGACAGAGTAGATAGTTTTTCTGCTTCAGAGCCAGTAATTATCATTCCTGACACAGAATTCAACTTTTGGTAGGCAGCAGGCACACTGCTGTCACCATTATACTCTGCTCCACACTCCAAATTTATTTTAAGGTTCTGTTTGGAAAAAAGAGAAAGAATCCTTGTGAAGATTTTACCCAAAACAGCCTCTTAGTGGAGTCATGTTTTGTTTTTTGTTTTTTTTTAATTTCTATCAGATCAGATTATATTATATAGGTGATGTAATTGATTATTTGCCAAAAGCAAAGAAACTGTAGAACACTAGTATGTAGCTCGGGGTTATATTAAACATTTTTGAAACTCATATCATGATTATTAAAACAAAAAAGGGAGGAGATGAAATGGCCACTGTATTATAAGAAAGATTCCTAAAGCAGCATGGAGAAATTAGAAAATCTGGCTTTCCCCTTTTTAATTTTGAATGTTGTACCTACAATCAAACATATGTGCATCTAAGGCCTCTTAATTAAGGAACCTTTTGGGGAAACACCTGTACTGAATGGCTAGCATCAAAAAGACAAGAAATAAGCAGTGTTGGTGAGGATATAAAGAAAAGGGAACCCTGACACCCTGTTTGAGGATGTAAATTGGTGCAGCCACTATGGAAAACAGTATGAAGTTTCCTCAAAAAATTAAAAATAGAAACAACATACAATCCAGTAATTCTACTATTGAGTATTTACCCAAAGAAAATGAAAACACTGATTTGAAAATATACATATACCCGGATATTCACTGCAGTAGTATTTACAATACCCAAGATATGGAAGCAACCTAAGCATATATTAATAAATGGATTAATAAAGAAGATGTGATACACATATACACAAACACACACACACACACACACAATGGGATGTTACTCAGCCATAAAAAAAAAAGAAAAAAATCTTGCCATTCATGGTAACATGGATGGATCTAGATGGTATGATGCTAAGTGAAATAAGTAAGGCAGAGGAACACAAATACTGTATAATTTAAATGTGGAATCTAAAAAAACAAAACAAATGAACAAACAAACAAAAAAAAAACAAAGGGACTCATACAGATAACAGACTGGTGGGAGCCAGAGGGGAAGAAGTTGGGTGCATTAAGTGGAATAGGTGAAGGGGCTTAGAGGTACAAATTTTCAGTTATAAGTAAATAAGTCACAGAGATGAAAAGTACAACATGGGAAACGTAGTCAATAATATTGTAATAACTGTATGATGACAGATGGTGACATATTCCTCATGGTGAACATATAGAATTGTCAAATCACTGTGTTGTATTCCTAAAACTAATATAAAAATGTATGTCAACTGTACTTCAAAAATAAACAAACAAGCAGATAAATAAATAAATACACCCATAATAAGTTAACTGCCATCGTATATGGAGTGCAAGTAACCAAACTACCAGCTATATGTCCATTTTTTCCTCTTTCAATGTTGGGTGCTGAAAAATACAAATGAAGAAACAAAAAATAAAACTAAAACACAGCAAAAAATCTTAAAATCCCTGTCCATGAAAGTGTAGTACCACTGTGCAGAGCCATACAGTCAAACAAGAAAACAGACAAATTCAGTGTACTATATGGCAGGTCCTTATCTGGAGCGAACCTTCAGAGTCCCATTCTAATTACAATGCTAGACCTTTTGTGCTCCACTGGCATTTGTTGCCTTCCAGTTGGAATCTTGGGATATGCAGAGTCAGGCTTAAGAGGCATTTTTTAAATACTGTAAGTAATGTAGGATTCCATGATCAAAATATCCTTTACAAGAGTCTAAGTTTAGGGGCGCCTGGCTGGTTCAATGTGTAGAGCATGCGACCCTTGATTGCGAGTTGTGAGTTCAAGCCCCACACTGGGTGCAGAGTTTACTCAAAAATAAATAAAATCTTAAAAAAACAAACAAACAAAAAAAAACAAAAAAAACAAGAGTTCAAATACATAGACCTCAGAAATGACGATTACCCATTTCCTTAAGATGCTGATGTTCTAGAGGGAGAGAAGGAAGCGTGTGTGATGCATAAGTGGTGGCTTGATGCTCAGAAACAGAAAAGTCCTAGGTCAGAGCAGCAATGCAGTATAGCAGTGACTCTATGGAAGCCAGACAAGGGGAGAAACATGCCAGCAGACAGCACAGTGACTCTGCGTCTTTGTGTTGAGTTTTGGACAAAGACACTGAGGATAAGATGAACAGGTTGTCTTGGAACCTGGCATGGTATTAATAAGGATCACTTAAGAAAATGCTAGGAAGGCTGTTAAAAAAGAACTATTGGAAGATGTGGTATAGTGAGAATGAAGGTTTCAGAAGTCTGCTCAGGTAGCCCGCATAATCATCCTCATATGTCCAGTTCTCTGACTTCCAGGAGCTTCCAGGCATCCCTATGGGTATAGTCATGTGACTATTTCTGGTTAATGAGTAATAAGCTGCCTATGGGAGACACTCAAGCTCCCTCTCACTTTTTTTGTTGTTGTTGTTCTTCTGGCATGGTAACTGGCCACATTCAAGATGGGCACTTTTCTCTCAACCTGAGTTCCTAAGGGGTTATGATGAATCTAACCTCCTGCAGATCCATAATACACATGATTGATTGGATGAGGAATAAAACTTGGTTATTCGAAGCCACAGATATTTGGAGTTGTTTATTACCTCAGCATAACCCAATATCCTAACTGGTATATACAGTTACATTCAAATGGATATAGCCTAGATAAAGCTTTTACTAGCCACTCAAGAAATCAGATATAAATGTTGCAAAAAGGCCCAAAGGGAGGATGCCTGGGTGGCTCAGTGGTTTAGCGTCTGCCTTCAGCCCAGGGCATGATCCTGGGGTCCAGGGATCGAGTCCCATATCGGGCTTCCTGCATGGAGCCTGCTTCTCCCTCTGCTTGTGTCTCTGCCTCTCTCTGTGTCTCTCATAAATAGATAAATAAAATCTGAAAAAAAAAAAAAAAGGAAATGTTTAAAAAAAAAAAAAGGCCCAAAGGCCATAAAAATCCTAGAAGATTTAGAAGTGAAGAATGTAAAAGGGCTAGCAACGCAGCCTTGAACTGATAGATTGGGGCGGGGGGGGGGGGGGGGTGTGCAGGAAACTGCCAGAAGAGGAAAGGAGTGAACCAAGAGCTACAGGCATAAATCCAATCCATAATTTCCACATAGAAATTCTCTTATGTTTCCTATAGTTTTTCAAGCAAAGCAAAAATAGCTCGTAGAATAATTAATTTTTATAAGTGCTTAGAAATAATCTCCTTACTTTTGATACATAAATGCACCATTCCATCATTCTGACACAACTGTCACTCATTTTCTATGAACTACCAACTGAAAAGCTATAGGATCATGGTTTTATTATACACACAAACACCCTGCCAACCAGTTAATCTTTCATCCTAAACTAGCTCATTTCTCAAAAAAAAAAAAAGAGATTAAAAAATAAAAATATGGAGGATATGGATTTCCATAAAGCATTTAATTCTGGTTTTACCTTGTTAATAACAAAAAAAAATCTCTATTAATTTTGAGAGATTGAATTTGTGCTACTTAAATCTGGTGGTTTCAGTATAAAAATATATTGGAATGATGATTTCTATGATAGTCTCATTTCATAAGTGAAGAAAGAGATGCCCAGAAGCATCATGAAGTCAGCGAAAATGCATTTAAGGATCCATCTTTTAGTATTATTCAAAACTTCTGAAATGCTTGACATTCCTTGGTTAATGAGCCCCTACCATGTACTAGGTGAGCAAGACATACTCTAATGGGTAAGACAAGTATCAGTTAGTAAAAAGACACAATGGTAAGAAAACTGGAAGAGAGAGAGCCACAGAGAGTCATGTAACCCAAGACAAGGGGCTGAGGGAAGGATTCCCAGTAGTGATATCTAAGATGACACCAGACTAAGGGAGCGAAGAGCGAGAATTTCTAGGAAGAGCTTAAAAGGAAAAAAAAGAAAAAAAGAAAAAAGAAAAGAGCCTTAAGTAAAAGAGAGTGTGGGCTATTGGTCAGTAGCTTGGAGTCCTCATAGGCCAATGGAGACTGCCCAGAGATGCAACAAAAGAGGTAAATTTGACAGGATTCAGATCTTGAAGCTCCTTTTAGACAACATAAAAGGAATTGTACTTTTGATTAAAAACCAGGAAGCCCTTGAAGGATTTTCAGCAGAGAGCCTGCTGTGCTTGTATTTGAGCTTCAACAAGGTCATGCTGTCTGTGCTCTAGAAAATGGATTGGACAGGGCAAACCTGGCAAAAGAGTGGCTGATTGGGAAGCACCTTAAATAATCCTAGTGAGCTAGAGTCTTCCAAACTAGGATGGTGGTGGTCAAGATAGAGAAAAGTGTATAGTTGGAGAGAAAAAAAGAGTCAAGAGAATGTCCACAGGTCAGAAGGTAGGAAGAACGGTCAAGGACATCCCCCAGGGACTCTGGGCTTACTTGCCTGGTGTGGGATTCTAGATGCACCGCTTACTATTAGGTGACCTTGAGGGCCTTTCTCAACCTCTTTTGCAAAAATTTCCTCACGTAACAAATAAAGATAACAATCATACTTACCTTATAGATTATTTTGAGTTTAGCAGTTCCATTAAGTATTAACACATAATAAGTCCTCAATAAATATCAGGCCTTAGGTTGCAAAGTAAATGAAATAGGATTAGGACCAAAAATATCCATTAATTCTGTGACTTTGGGGAAAATAACTCCAACATTGAAGGGAGAGAACTGAAGTCACGTTGCAGTGATCTGAGGAGTAAAAGAGATAAAGGACAGATGGACAAATATGGTTAAGTCCCAGGAGAAGGAAGGATAAGAGGCAAAATAGCTCCCAGAAGGAAATATGAGACCAAAGAGGGACTTAAAAAAAATTTAAAAGGTGATATATGTAAGGATTAAGTGCTGATAAAAAAAATAGACAATTCAGAGAGGAACATAGAAGCTTCTGGAGATAAAGGGCATAAGCAATGGCACAAGCTCCTCAAAAAGGAGAGAGAAATGAAGATCCAGAGCACAGCTGGGGGAAATCAGCCACAGAGGAAAGAGAAGAGCAGCTTTTTCAGATTCCAAGTCTTCCCTACAGCCTTTTTTCAGACAAATTGTTTATATTCCAATCAAAATATTTTTGTTCAGTTGGATCCTAAGAAGAGGACACTAAAACAAGTGACACATAGGACTCAACCCAAAAAATCACGTAACTGTGAGCAACAGTGAATGAACCTGAGTTGTAGGTTGTTTGCAGCTCACAGCGCCAGCTCCACCCTAGTCTTCTGGATGTCAGTGATAGAACCACGGGGAAGCCACCGTTCAAAGAGTCCTTATGAGGTCAGGGAGAAGGGGCAATGATGGATTGGTGAGCAATCAGGAGGATTCAGCAGCAGCACAGTAAATTATACCGAGCCAAGAAATATATAGATAACCAGAAATTAAACTCTGAGAGCAAGGATTTATATAATATAAGGAGAACAAAGTGTTTAGATACATTTAAAGGCTAGGGCAAGAACCAAGGTGGGTTCTTGTACAAAATATTTATCGGTAGAGAATATTTAGACTTCAGTATTTCCTCAGAAAATAGTCTACTAGGCTCTGTTACAAAGCAAAGGCCTAGGCTCACAATGCCTTCCAGGGTCAACATTCTATCGGGGAAGCTTATAATTGAAACTCAAGTTCACATGGTCATTTGCAAGGCTGTTAGCAATGTAGCGACCGCAAATGCCACTGGTACACAATTGATTTTCTGGACCACAGTAGACATATGTCAAACTTCATACTCTTATTCATGATTACCTCAGGTTCCTTCAGAAAGCAGCATATTAGAAACCTACTTGAATGAGCTTGGTTTATATTTTTCAGAAATTTGTCTAATGGATCGTGCTGTGAAATATCATGGGAACATGAAACTATCCTTTCAAATTATAATAACAGCACAAAAATAATAAGAGTGCTTGGATGTTAAAAGACCAAAGAGCAATTCTTTTCAAAATGTTAGGTACTTCACTATAAATAAATTTAGAAAGCAAGTT
Organism: Canis lupus dingo; assembly: GCF_003254725.2. Lineage (NCBI taxonomy): Eukaryota > Metazoa > Chordata > Mammalia > Carnivora > Canidae > Canis > Canis lupus. Next base: position 39,676,906 of record NC_064265.1, on the reverse strand, counting down.
AACGATATGCTTGCTGAAATATTTAAGGAGTGAAGCGTACCAATATCTGCAGCGTCTTTTGAAATGCATCAAAAATTAAGATGCCGTGATGAACAGAGAGAAGGATGGATAAATGAGATACATAATAGAGCCAAAACAGGAAATGCAAAATGCTAGTCGTAGAATCTAGGTGATAGATACAGGGTTGCTAACTTCACAATTGTTTGACTTTTCTGCCTATTTTAAAATCATCACACCAAGATCGCTAACTTCACAATCGTTTGACTTTTCTGCCTATTTTAAAATCATCACACCAAAATGTTGTAAAAAAAATATTTGTGAGTAATTATTTCACTCAGGTTCTTGGTTTCATCAGCTACCATCCTCTCAAGGGCCTCGTTTCATACATTTGGTCTGTCTCACACCACTTTCTCATTTTCTCTCTACTTGTTCTCTCTACCTCTCAGCACTTTTAATTGTGTGTGTGTGTGTGTTATAAAAATAGAAACGTATTCCAATTAGTCTTATAGAAGAAAGGCTTCCATACTAGCAGTTTTCAAGCTACAGAAACCTAACTCATTCTGACTCAGGCAAAATGGAGAATTCACTTAACTCACAAGTCCCGCTGCAAGAGGTGGGGTATCTGGAAGCTTCAGGCACAACTGGAACCAGGAGCTTAAATTAGGTTGTCAGGTATCTGGCTTTCTCTCTCCCTTCCCTTCATTTTACTACGTTGGTGTCTTTTCAGGCACTGCAAGATTTTTTGAGAAGCAACTGTATAATGGGAAGGATTGTAGGACTGTCTGACAGGTCCATTGTAACGACCTCTCCTATTCTGGAAAACTCTACCTTTGAATCTGTGACCCCTTGTAATTATCACCTTATCCCTTGCCACATTTTTTGGAAGTTTCATCTGTATTCATTTTCATTCTTCCTCAGCTCAAAACTGCTCCTTGGTTCTCTGCGATCTGGATTCTGCTCCTGCAGCTTCACGGAAACTGCTCTTACAAAAGTGACCAATGACATCCCTTTTGAGGAAGCCACAAAAAAGTTTGGTTCTTATCTTATTAATCCCTCTGTGCAGCATTTGACTCTACTGGCCACTTGCTTCTTCTCTTACTTTTTATTCTCCCATTTAGCAGATCCTGAGACAGGATTTGGGGTCAAGCAGTTTATCTGAAAGATGATCTAAGAAGCATGAGTGAGGAAGCAGAAAGAGTGAGACACAGAAGGAAAAAATGACACTAAAAAGGCAGGCCTTCCTCAGTTTTCCTCTGGACTGCAATAATGGTGTCCTAATGGGCTACCTGGCCTGGGTTTTGCCTGCCTGAATCCATCCCTCAAAATGCGGTCAGGGAACACGACACACCTCTGACACCCCACTCCTTCTCCAAGGCTTTTCTTATTTAAGGTCCTACCAGATAAATCCAAGCCTCTTTGGCATTCAGCACAAGGCCTCCTACCACTTAACCCTCATTTACCTTTCTCGTCATCTCTTGCCCTGGTCTCCACCTGTAGTGTTGCACTCCAGTACTCCGTGACCAGGGGACACCCGATACTCTCACACCTTTTTATCTCTACCAAGGTTCCATTCCTCTGCCTACAGCAGTCTCCCTACTCTCCATGCCCAAAATGTCTTACACAACCTCCCTGACTAGACCAGACAGGCTTCTTCCGTGTCTCATTGCATCTTGAGCAAACTCTGACATTGGCACCATTAATGCTATCGTATCAACACAATCTGTTCTCTTTTTCCATCTTGCATATTAGACGGTGAGGACCTCAAAGATAAAGGTCATCTATTATTCAGCAGGCACTTAATAAATAACGAGCTGAACTGTAAAAATACTAATAGTACCATTACTGACATCTCTCAGTTCAAGCGTATAAAATTGATTATAATTTCTTTTTGGACAGCTACAAGAGCTATATCCTGAGGGAGTGAGGGAGTGCGCAGCAAAGAGGTCTGTTTCACTCTGCATACTAGTGTGTTGGAACCAGCAAAATGCCTATGGCGTAAAGGCTGGAGCTGATGAAGGGGGAGGCCAATAATCCCACTTTGTGCTCCTTGGCACATGCTGGTGAATTGGCCAGGGTTTCCCGGATGTGGAATTGGCTCTAGCTCCTAGACTGAAGATTTGTTTTTATAGATAAGTAACAAGAATTTAAGCTGCTCTTCATCTTACCTATTTTAGCTAGACATAAACTTCTACCAGAAAAAGTGGGTGACTTGGGGCATCTGGGTGGCTTAGTCCGTTAAGCGTCTGCCTTTGGCTCAGGTCATGGTCCCAGGTTCCAGGAATCGAGCCTCATGTCAGGCTCCCTGCTCAGCGAGGGGTCTGTTTCTCTCTCTCTCTCTCTCTCTGCCCCTCACCCTGCTAGTGCTCTCTCTTGCTCACTTGCTCTCTGTCTCTCAAATAAGTAAATAAAATATTTTTTAAAAAAGGAGGGGGAGGTGACTTGATTGCATTACTTGAGATTCCCAGAATGGGTTGTTAGTAGAAAATTTTTAGTCAACATTCTTCATTCATTCAACCAATATTTTGTTTTATTTTAGTTCATTTTGTGAAAAATAAACATAAATAGTAAATAGTAAAAAAAATAAAATAAAAAGGATATAAATAAAAAAAAGGATATAAATCAGTGCTATCCAAAACATCATTCTTCAATGAGGAAAATATTCTGTATCTGTGCTGCCCAATACAGTAGCCACTAGCCATATGTGGCTATCAAGAAATATGGCTAGTACAACTGTGAAACTGAATTTTTTTAATTTCTTAATTTTAGTTAAATCTAAATAGCCACATAGGACTAGTGGCCAATATCTTAGTGCAAGATAGATAATAAAACCTCTCTTGCCCTTTGTTTCCCCTCAACCACCAAGTCCTTCTTCTCAGAGATATCCATTATTATGAGATTCTCAAACATTTTTCCCGTGATACTCTAAACATTTATAAAACATGTTTGTGCACAAATAGCAACATACAAGTTATACACACAACCACTTCGAATTCTGGCTTTTCCCTTAAGATATTTCGTCAACATTTCTAGAATACATGATTGTCTCATACAGAAGGACTGCAGAGTATCCCATTTGGTGTGTGTGCCATCACTAGTCCTCTCTATTCACAGACATTTGGCTTGCTTTACAATTTTTCTATAAAAATGATTTATAATGAGTGTTTCACAGATCCCCAAGACCACCCATATATTTCATGATTCATTAGAACTTTCAGATCTCAGGATATAGTTGTGCTCACAATAAGGTTTATTACAGCAAAGGGGTACATAACAGGGTCAGCAAGTGGAAAAGACACAAGCAGAGCCTGAAGAAATCCATGCGTAGGCTTCCTACCATCTTTTCCTCCAGTGAGAGGACACACTGTGCCCCATTCCTCAGCAGCAAGACACGCAAGAACATGAATGCGATGTTTCTGTCTGGTGAAACCCAGTAGAGACTCACTGCTAAGGTTTTCCCTGGGGACTGGTCACATAGATACCCCCTGCCTAGCAACTGAAACTCCACATTTCCATCAAAAAAGCAGTTGTTCAGTGCTCCAAGTGGGTAAAACAGTCTTATCACCTTGGCAACATTTCATATCAGGGAACTGTTTACCAGCTAAGTTTCTGGAAGCCAACCAAGAGCCAACAGTGTAAGCAAGCCCTTCTAAGACAGCAGCCTCAGACTTGCTATGTGTGTACAAAATGGATATCTTTGCACATACCTGATTTTTCACATGTGCAAGTGTATCTGTAGAACGAACACCTACCATGAATATTTCAAATATTAGATCTTGCTGAACCACACCAATTTACACTTGCAGTTGCAATGCATTGGAGTATTCTCCTAATCACCACAAACACAGTGAAACAAAGATTTAAAAATATTTACTATGTACAAAGCAGCATTCTAGGTACTGGGAATTGAGCATTAAAGAAGGCAGAAGTTCTGGCTTACATTCCCTAGGACAAAAGGCAGAAACAAACAAAGGAGTATGTGAACAGAGTAATTTCATATAACAGTAAATCATATGAAAGGAAAAGTAGAATTAGATCACATAATATATGGGGGCAAAAAAAAAAAAACTACTTTGGATTCGTGGTAAAGGAACTTCTCTCTGATAAAGTGATCTTTGAGAGATCTCAGTTACACAAAAAGAGACAACTATCTCAAGACTGGAGGCAGAGGCCTGCAGATAAGCCTGAGGGAATAGTCCATAGGCCACAAAGCAGGAACAGAAGAAAGGTCTCTATGACCACAACACAGTGCTGGACCAAAGGAGAGAATGGCTCACGTTAAAGTCAGAGAGAACGATAGGGGGTCTCTATCGATGTAAGAACTTGTGGTTTCATTCTGAGTGCTGCTGGGAAAACTAACTCCATGCATGCAATCTTTTGATCCCCTTCTGGCTACATGAGAATGGGACCTGGGCTTTCCTTCCCAAAAGCTAAGTACTCACAGCCTCACAGTCTGTGCTGGGCTTATCACCTTGTGTGGATTTATCTTTCCCTGTTTCAGACTCAACGCATCCTCTCTTGGTCTGCTTAAGTGTGTGGGCCCTATGGCACCTGGTCTGTCCCATTATTATACCTGTCCCACACAGTGAGGGGACAGGAAGCCCAAGAAGGGCACAGACAGGCCAACTGCGCAGCATTGGCTGTGATGGAGGGACCCACTGGCCATCAGATGCCCACGACTGAAGCTGATCTTACTGTTTCTTCCCTTTATGAGTAAAGCGTTGTTCCACCCAGGGCTCGCCAGCATTGCGTTTTCTTGGCAACCCTGATACCAAGGTGCATGGGGCAGAAGTATTCAGACTTCCACCTCTGGTAATAGGTTAACAGAGGCCACTGGCTCATCAAGTACAATGTGACACTTGTGGAAGATTTTAAGTAGAGGACAGACAGTTCAGTAAACAACTGTGTAGAGAATAGATTTTAGAAAAGCAGAAAGAATTTGGAATTTATTACAGCATTCCAGGTGAGAAACGATGGTGATTAAACTGTAGGAGTGGCGGGGGGGTGGGGGAGCGGTTGGAGGAAATGAAGCCAACAGGAGTGGCTGAGAGTTTGGGTGTGTGTACATTGGGGACTGAAACGAACATGATTTCTGTCCCTGTGTCAAACAATCATAGGACCAGGCATATTTTCTTTTCCCTATGTTAAACACTAATGAGGACAAGCATAAAATAACTCAGCTAATTGCTTGAGAAAACACTTGCTCCTTAAGCACAGGATTGTGGAACCAACTTGATAATTTACCAAAGGAGACTAACAGTATCAATTACTGCCTTGATGTACCTATTTATCCAAAGCTATTATGTCATAAACTCTGTCTAATCTCAACTAGTTTCTTGCTTTGTAAGACCTACCTTACAGGGATCCCTGGGTGGCGCAGCGGTTTGGCGCCTGCCTTTGGCCCAGGGCGCGATCCTGGAGACCCGGGATCGAATCCCACATCGGGCTCCTGGTGCATGGAGCCTGCTTCTCTCTCTGCCTGTGTCTCTGCCTCTCTCTCTTTCTGTCTGTGACTTAAATAAATAAATAATAAATAAAATATTAAAAAAAAAAAAAGACCTACCTTACAAATCACCCATCCAAGGCCCTGAGACCCTGTAAATATCCTCCCTGAAGGTCCAGAAGGGGTTGGGAAAAAAGAGAAAGAAGCAAAGAGAGTCTTCTGGAAGATTATAATCTTATTGCTATTACTGTCGTTTCAGAATCTTAGTGTGAGATCCTGGTAGAGTGAGTCCTCGGTTAACATTCAAAATGCTTGGTCTCTGGCAAACCCATTGACTTAAACATCCCAAGGCCCCAAGCTCCTCTTCTTCTAAGTAATGTACAAATATAAAGTTAAACTCCAGTCCACCTTCAAATAATATGAAATAACGTATGTAAAAATGGAGTAGCTTGAGGGGAAAATTGAACTTTATGAAATCAAGAAACTGTATTATTTTCTGACTGGAGCGCAATGTTTGACTCACATTCAACCATCTATCTCTTGAAGTACAAGATGAGATTTTCTGATTCCTCAGGAAGTGCCTGGAAACCAACCTAATTATGTTTTACATGAATTTAGATTCTATCAAAATAGGTGACAGAAGTAGCATCTGGGTGCTAATTTTCCTTCACGTACTAGGAAATAGATAATAATCTCAGATCCAGCAGGGCCTTAAAAATAGACATAATCCTAAATCACACAGAATAATGGTATATAAAACAAGGAGTACAAATATTGGCAGGTAACCATATAAGGCTTTATTCAGGTTATGCGAAGTTCAATTTTAAGATATTATGTTTCTCAAAAGAACCCATGCTTATTATCATAGGTATATTAAAGTTTGGGGCTGACTTCGAAATGCATAGAAATCTTTGTTCAAACGGAGAGAAAATAATTATACTTCTCTGTGGCTTGAATTTATTTTTCAGTGAATATTTCTCATCCTTATACATTGCCTGGACCAGATGCTACAACAAACCAGTATAAATCTTTTCAATGAAAACACAATAGTTACTCAGAAAAATGAAGGCCAACAAACAGTGTGTTGTGGTGTACCATCTTGCAAAATCTAAATATAGTGCTGGGTCAACTCCTTTAGGTCACTAAACAGAACTGCTGGCACATCCAGACAATTACTTTTTGTATTTTTTCCCCTGAACATTTTCACCACCTGTCTTCATGTCTGACCTCTCCAGTCATTTCAAGCAGTTCACAAAAGGAAGAAGGAAAAAACCTGGCAAGCCCATATGCCAAACTAAATCATATCCAGGAGACCAAATGCCTGCTGAATCCAAGAAATGGTTATTTATAGACCTGTAATTAGTGATTAAAACCCCAGGGAGTATTTTGTTTTCCTTTTAACCTTAAACTCCTCTCAGCTTCTATGTATTCTCATACTAAATGTGATGCTGTACAGCTCTACCATTTATTAGAAAACAACCTAGTAATTATTGTGGGAAATGTGCACTTCACAGTATGTCTCGTTTGCCTCATGTTTTTAGTGGTCAATTATTTTCCAAAATAAGATCAGAGCCTAATTTTTCCTGATTGGCCATCAGAAAACTCAGCAATGTTTCCCCATGCAGAAATTAGGAGATAGATTAAAAAATAAAAAGCAACTTTTAATTAGTCGTGATATTTCGATATATTTAAGCCAAAATGGTGTTATTTAAGAAATGGGTGTACAAGCAGGAAAAACAGAACCACATGTACTGTATCATCACAGATTTAATAACTGAGAAGTGAGTAATGTTGGACTAAAAGTATGCCTATCTATTATCAATTGTTCAGAATATTTAGCAAGTCCAGGAGTATATATTTGCTTAATTAAAATGTGCCCAATAGAAACAGGCATTTCACATTCTAGCAGTGAGAAATCAATACCAGAAACCAGAACAAGAAAATGAATGACTAAAGATCCCATGCAAAGAATTTCAAATGATTCACTTTAACCTTTTACCTTAACCTTAACTCCATCTGCCTTCCAGGAGGGAGAACATAATGCTTCACCGCTTAAGTAAGGGCAGTGCACTGTGACTTTCTTCCAAAGAACCCAGGATGGAAAGGCGGAACAAGAGAGAAGCTTTGCAGTGGAGAAACCTGACAAACACTACCTCAGCCACATGATCAAGGTCAATACCAATAGGGATGACTCATGATGACAGTATGTACCCCTAATATGATATGATGAGAATGGCATTTCACCTCTAGATATTGCTCCCCCAAACCCATAACCCCAGTCTAAACATGAGAAAAACAGCAAATTCCAGTAGAGTTGCAGCCTATGAAATACATGGCCAGTACTCCTTAAAACCTTTAAGGTCATCCAAAACATAAGAAACTGTCACAGTCAAGAGGACCCCAAGGTCACATGACAACTAAATGTCATATAACATCCTGGATGCAATTCTGGAACAGAAAGAGGACATTATGCAAAAACTAAGAATATCTGAAGAAAGTTTGGACTTCAGTTAACAATATTTCAATATTGGTTCATTAACTGTAATAAATGCACCACATTAATACAATACAAACTCTGCAAACTACTTTTCTAATTGTATCCATAAATCTAAAACTCGTGTTGAAAACAAAATGCACTTAAAATGATAGTAATGCATATGAGCACGTGAGGGCCTGGATCTTGGTTTCTAGTACTAACGAATGTCAGTTTTGTTACAGGAATGTGACTTGGGGTACCCGGGTAGTTCAGTCAGTTAGGCATCCAATTTCTGATTTTGGCCTAAGTCCCGATCTCAGGGTTGTGAGATCCAGCCCCAAGATGGGCTCTCACTCAGTGGGGAGTCTGCTTGAGATTCTCTCTACCTCTCCTTTTGCTTCTCCCCCTCTGTGTTTTCTCTCTTTCTCTCTCAGCTCCTTAGACAAGAGGCTGATTCTTGGACTAGAGCAAGGAATAAAACCTGGAGCATCTTGTAACATCAGAAAGTAAGAAAATGGTCACATACGCAAACACACACACAATGAATAGCGCTCCTAACAGACAAAGCTGAAAAAATTAATCATTTAGCTTTTACCGCTGATACAAGGAGGAAAGAAATGAATATTGATGGCAGGCTGTTTGTGAACCAGGCACTGTGCTGAGCATTCATGCTGCATTTAATCCAAGGACGACTCTATGAGGTAGACGTGATTACCTTAACTTTACAAACGAGGAAGCTGAAGGTCGACAAGTTTAGTTAACTTGACCAAGGTCACACAGGTCTCAAGGACACAAGCAGGTTTTAAGTTGTAGGATTGCCTAGCTCCTACATCCAGACTTTTTTCACTACCCAGTGCTGCCTCTAATTCAAATTCAATCTTCTTCTGGTCATGAAACTCAGTTCTAAATCACCTAAAGTTTTCCGCTAAATACCCCTTAAAGAGTCTTAGAAAATGGATGAGGGAGGGGAATCTTATTTTAGAATTATTATGATTCTGTTAGTGATCATGATGGACAAATTATAAACAAACAAGCTGCAAAGTGGAGGAAATGATAAAGCCAATCAAGGGACTCATGGCTTAACTGTTCTGGGAACTATAATTTGCATCCCAGCAGTGACATCTAACACTTAGTCTGCTCCTTAAAAAGCCGAATGTTTCTGCTTCATTTCTGTTTACATAGCCTCCAGGAGGATCGGTTTGTACTACAAACTGTTCATGAGTAAACAGCTAATAGAACCTTGGTGTGACCTCGTCAGAAGAAACAACCCAACATACCTCATAAGGCTGCTCCCATCAAGCTGTCACTCTAGAAAAGCCAAGAGGAATCTAGTTAAATAGAGCATCACTAGAGTGTGTTTTACTGTAAAAACACAACCCAGCATAGTATATATGCCCAAGTTGGGATTAATTACATACCACATATCTCCATTCCCATCTCTCCTGCCTGTCCCCACCAGCCACATCACGTGTTTCTGGCTTACCTTGTCACCTAAAGGCCTCAGTACCCAGATGCTGACCCAGTGACTTGTCACTTTTGTGTTTTTTTTTTTCACTTTTGTGTTTAATCAATATTCTTCTACATTGCTTTTGTCGAAGCTATTTCTACTTTAAAGATAATTAACTCACATTGGTTGTTTTTGGACTGTAGGAGTTTTATTTAAATGTTTCTTCCTTTGACCTCTATACCTAATGGCCCATTTAATCACATTTTCAAGTTCTAACCTAATAATTGTCTTGGGAATTGTGTAGCCTGGAAAGTTTAAGTCCTAGAGAATGGTCAGGTCTAGGATGTATCCCTTAATATAGATTTCTCACTTTGGGAGTATATCCTTTCAGATCCCCTTTCTTCCTTCCAAATCATGTTCTTTACTGTTACTCAGTTGGTTTTCTATGTAGGTCATTCTCATTATGTCTTTATTAACAAGCACTATATAGTATATGAAAGAACTTTTAAAATCTTCTTAGGGTCATGCTATTTTACAATTTTCTTTTTTTTTTAAGATTTTATTTATTTATTCATGAGAGACACAGAGAGAGAGGCAGAGACACAGGCAGAAGGAGAAGCAGGCTCCGTGCAGGGAGCCTGTTGCAGGACTCGATCCCAGGTCTCCAGGATCACTCCCTGGGCTGAAGGCAGGCGCTAAACTGCTGAGCCACCCAGAGATCCCCTATTTTGCAATTTTCTCTGCAAATAAAACCCTAATCATTGAAGAACAGAGTAAGAGGTTGAAAAATATCAGGCCTTATTACACTGAGAAGGCATCTGAGGCCTTCCAAATTGGGTTTACAGACTCTGGGAAACTTTTATGAGGCCACAGACTCATGCCCAAAAGGCTTGATGTACAGTAAATCACTTCAAGTTTCTGTGTCAAAGAAAAAGTCCTGCTATTTGAGATCACTTCTTGGGGGTGGGTGAGGGCATTAACCAATAAAGATAACCAATCTTTTTGCAAATAAATTATGAAACAATTTTAAACAATTCATTTTCCTTTCTTAAAAAAATGTGTGGCTAACTTCCAAATAAAATGTATATTTTGCCCACCTTATAGAGATTAGCAAGAGTATAGGTGACAAAGTTTTATAATCAGAGTTTGAAAAATATTATTTCTAATATTTTCTCACAGCAACAGTCTGGGGAATATTTGTTCTTATGAGATAACCAAGAAGCTAATTCTGTATAATGTTCTGGCAATTTGCCTCTTTGGACAAGGGTGGGAAAAGCAAGTATTCAAACTCTGGGAAAAGCCATCTCCAAGGTAACCCCCATGTTTACCCTTCTTTGGGGAAGTTGTATGAGTGCAGGACAGTTGGTGTCTAGGCAGGTGACTGGCAGAAAGAGCTTTCAGAGAAGGGTTCAACAAAGCCCCTTCCCAGCAAATGCCTCAGGCAGTCATTAGCTTATTAGACTTCTTTGGTAATTAAATGTCTGTGTAACAGCCCAAAGCCACATGCTAACACGAAAAATGAAAACTCTGGGAATTTAGCCCCTGAATCTAATGGCTGACAGAGAGAAATGGCCAGAAAGAGAGATGGGGTTGAGGAAAGGTTGGAACTAGTTAAAAAATGAATGGGGTCAGAGCTCAGAGGCGCTCTCTCTCTCTCTCTCTCACACACACAAGCATCCGGTGTTTCTAATTAAATTTGGATTATTTGAGAGTCATTCCCTTTCCTGTCACAAACTATTTTAGAAAGGATTAAGCATGATGCTAAAGAAGAGATTTGGGGTTCACAAACCACTAAACAAACAGCACCCTTTTAATATGATAGGTCAAATAAAAGCCTGCCTGCCAGTACAGAAAAACCTGGGAAATGTACATACTGGGTCTTACTATAGTTAATATTAGATTTTGTACAAAAAAGGGTGAAAGAAATAGCCAAATGTATCATAGATGTAATTCTATGCTACTTGAATCCCACTCAAGAGAGCTTCTAAATTAGAAAAACAACTAAAAGGATTCTCACAAAGACTAAGATTCTATCATTGTTCATCAAAGGAGCATGTTGTCTGGCAGGGTGATGAAGAAAGTGTATTCTAGAGTCATAGCAGTAATGGGGCCCAGGGAATGTAGAACCTATAGGTTTAGAAGAGTAAGATCTTTATGGGCAAAGCATATCTGAAATAAGCTACAAAGGAGAAGAACATACATTGAGTCTTGCTAGGTGGAGATAGGAGAGATAGCATCCAGGGAAAAAGCAATGGTTAAAAATTAATAATAATAAATATTATTTTAGGTACAGAGAATTGGTAATTTGTTTAGGGCAGTGATTATTAAAGTATGGTTCCTGGACCAGCAGTACCAGTACTTGTTAGAAATGTAAGTTCCTCCAAGGAAGATATTCAAATGACCAGCAGGTACATGAGAAGGAGCCCAACATCACTAATCAGCAGGGAAATACAAAGCAAACCCACAATGAAATAGCATTCCACACCTGATTAGGCTGGTAATCATCAAAAAGACAAGAGATAACAAGTGTTTGGCAAGGATGTAGAGAGAAGGGAACCCATGTACACTCTTAATAGAATTGTAAATTGGTACAGCCAAGATGGAAAACAGTATGGAGGTTCCTCATTAAATTAAAAATAGGACTACCATACGATCTAGTAATTCCACTTCTGGGTATTTTTTCAAAGAAAACAAAAACATTATCTCAAAGAGATATCTGCACCGACATATTCATTGCAGCATTATTTAGAAGAGGCAAGACATGGAAACGACCTGTGTCCATTGGCAGATGTTTGGATTAAAATGTGACAGATATAATGAAATACTATTCAGCCATAAAAGGGAAGGATATCCTGCCATTTACGACAACAAAGGTGGATCCTGTAGACATTATGCTAAGCAAAATAAATGAGACCAAGAAAGACAAATACTACTCAATCTCGCACATACGTGGAATCTAAAAAAACCAAGTCATAGATTGGTAGGTGCCAGAGGCTCAGGACAGGAGAGGGGAAGGAGGGAATGACACATTTATTCTCCTCTTGTAATGGTTGCTATTCCTGCATTCTTTTAACTCTCTTATTTCATAAATATGTTATTTTTGGGGCTATTCCAATTCATTTTTTGAGATAGCTAGAAATTAATCATGTACATAAATATTATAAATCTTTCCAGTTCTGGGAAACAATAGATGCAATGCTGATTATTTCATTGCAGACTGTATCGTAATGAAGGGATGTCAGTATTCAGACACTAATAACTTTTAGTTATTTTTGAAGTAATTTAATGTATATGCAGAAGGAACATGTAGGAATAAACATTGACATGAGCCAAAAGAATTCATACTCCGATCGATATTCAGTGCCTAAGTGTAGTAATCTACCCAGGTTTTCTGGGCTGATTCAATAAAAGTTCTCAGTGTGAGAAAGCTTCCTTAGCTAACAAGCCAATAAATAGTAGAACTTATATCATTTATGGAGAAAATTTGTTACACTTGGAGAGAAGAGGGAACTATGAAGTAGGGGGTAGGAGTTTTGGCTTTGAGCTTGAAGGGGTTCACATTGATCTCCCCAATTTGAGTCTCCAAGTAAATAATAAATGCAGTGGATAATATTTCACTAAATAAAATAGGAATCCAGGAGCCTAAAACTATAATAAATGAGTGAATGAATGCATACAAGGATAAATGAGGGGTACCGGGGTGGCTCAGGCAGTTAAGTATCTGCCTTCTGCTCAGGTCATGATCCCTGGGGTCCTATAATCAAGCCTCGCATTGTGCTCCCTGCTCAACATGGAGTCGGCTTCTCCCTCTCTCTCTGCCCCTACCCCTGCTTGTGCTCACTCTTAAATAAATAAATAAATAAATAAATAAATAAATAAATAAATAAATAAAATTGTTTAGAAAGATTTTAAAGAACAAAAACTTTGATAAGAAAGTTACCTCAAACTGCCTTTGCAAAAATTACTTCTTAACTGCAAGAGGAAAAGAACAATTTTATGGTGGAGAGACCTGTCAGGCACCACCTTGATCAAGTGATCAAAATGAAAATCATTAGACATAGAAAATACTGAAATTATGTGCCACCTGATGGGATGCAATGATAAGAGCACACTATCGCTTCTGAGATAGGCCTGACAAAGATGCCCGAATCTAATTAGAAAAAAAAAAAAAAATACAAACCCATATGTCCACGTAAGGGGCATTTTACAAAATAATTGGCTGGTAATCTTCAAACATTAAAGCCCTGAAACGCAAGGAAAGACTAAGAAACTGTCTCAGACATTAAGATACATGACAATTAAATACAACCTATGATTCTGGACTGGATACTTTTGCTGTCAATCCATTACTGAAGGAAAACTAAAGAAACTAAAGACACTTGAATGGGATCTCAGAATTAAACGTTAACAATATGTCAATGCTAACTTCTTGATTTTTATAGTTGTATTATGACTCTGTGAGAATGTTCTTGCCCGTAAGAATTATATAATTAGATATGCAGAGGTGACAAAGCATCATGTTAGCAATTTACCCTAAAGTGGTTCTGTAAAAAAAAAAAAAAAAAAGTTCTTTTACTATACTTGCATCATTTTGAAAATGTTTCAAAATAAAAACCACTAATAAAAAATTAAATAAAAACTTTTGGTTTTGGAAAGGACTGCATTCATTGCCAGTGCTTGAAATCCAATGTAAAATTACAAAGCCAATGCATAAGCAGGGAAAGTTCCAGTTGTAGGAGTAGGACAGAGCACCAGGAAGTTAATCTGAGTCATTAAAGGAGGCAAAGTGCCTGTAGGGCGAGTAGTCAGTCCCAGGGCAAGTCAGGCAAGAGTCAAAACTGTATTACTAAAAAAAAAAAAAAAAAAAAAAAAAAAAAAATCAAAACTATTTTCCTATGTGAGGTTTGGGGAAGATTCCATGGAGTTTAAGGAAAGTCTGGCACAGCAGCAACACAGAAGCCCAGCTAGCCAACCAGATCAGATAAAGCACAGCGTGTCATCTTCTGAAGAGGACTAGGAATGGTGAGCGTCTGAGGCCCAGAGCATTCCTTCAGCTCTTTCCCTCTATTCATTGCAGGATTCTTTTTAATAGCAAAAAATACTAGGGAAAAAACTTAGAGGTTCATCAATAGGTGACTGGTTAAATACATTGTATGGCTGTATTACACTTAACACTTCACAACTATTTAAAAGATGTGCCTTACCATCCTGTCAGTCCAGGGAGCAGGCAATTTGTCTATACCATCACGTCCTGCTCTATACCTGGTGCCTGAAAAGGGCATGGCATGTAGCACTTGTTCAATAAATACTTGTTGAATACTTGTTGAATACCTTTTTATACATAAAGGAATAAATATTAATTTTTTTAAAAAGTTTGCAAAGTAGTATGAGTAGTCCTATCTCATCTAAGTTTTACATGGAGGTCCCAAGTTCTCCAGTTTTTTTTTTTCTTTTCCTTTATTCAAATTGAACTACTCTAGCCCTAATCACTTTTAACTTTTTTTTGTTTTGTTTTGGTGGGGGCACATTTCTAGGGGAGAGTGGACTTACCCTCTCTTAGAGGCTGCCTGTCACCTCTCATTCCAATTCCCTGCTCAGCCCCTTGCCAGCCCTCCCTCTGGCATGTCTGTGTCCTGTTCCCCACCATGTGGCACAAGCATGGACTGTCCCCTTCTTCATTCCCTCTATAGCTACGAAGAAAAGGATGTTTTATACCGTGTATTTTCATTGAAGATTTGTGAACAAGGGATGGTTCTTAGTTCAGAGAACAATTTGAAAATGAACATGGGGCATCACTCACTATTCCTAAAAGCACAGAGCAGGCTTTCTGGCACTTGTCAGCTTCCCAATCCCCATAAAACCCCTTCATCAGCTCTTTACCGCTGGGTCTGCATGTCCATCTCCTATTGGCCCATATCCAGGGCTCCCTTCATCACATACACACGCCTGTGTTCATGTAGCTCTAAACAGTGAAAACAGCACCTACTTCATAACGCACAGCAGTTTTGGTTTCTTCTGGGTCTTAAGCGCTCTCATTCACCTAATCCCCAAGCCTCTACTTTTCACAGCCACTACATCAACCCACTATTATTTTTCTCCCACCAATATGCAGGGATCTCCCTAAAACAATTTGTGCCTTCCTAGATCAATCTACTCAAAGCTAAGGCTGTTTTGGAAATAGCAAATGCCCTCCCTTCATTATGCACAGATATAATAAAAAAGAATATATATGACAAACTGTTAGCAGTAGTTGTGTCAGGCAGATAAAGCACCAAGTGTTGAAATCATAAATACCTACAGGACGAGGGAGGCAACAAAACCAAGCGAATCAGGCTGACCTAAGAAATTTCTTCAGGCGAAGCAACAAAGTTTGCAGGAGCACTGCTTTCCCAGATATGTGCCTAATTTACTTTAAAAAGTTACAGATATTAGTATAATGTAGTCAGGCTACCTCAGTGCACGTAGGTTTCCCTAAAATTAATGTATAAATACTTGCTTCAGATTTTCATAATTAAAGAATAGTCTACCTAAATCCTTAACAGAGCCCAGAAGAACCAGATCTGGAGATTTTTATCGCAGACATCTGAGATTCAGATAAACTCTTCTGACCTTTAAGGAATATTTCATTAAAAACAAAAAACAAAACAAAACACACACACAAAAAAAACAAAACCTAAAATCTGGCTCAGTCAGGGAAGTCTCTGCCTTCAGCTCAGGTCATGATTTCAGGGTCCTGGGATCAAGCACCGGGTCGGGCTCCCTGCTCAGCGGGAAGCTTACCTGTCTCTCTCCCTCTGCCCCTCGCCCTGCTCCTGCTCCTGTGCTCCTTCTCTCTCTCTCTCTCTCTCTCTCTCTCTCTCACAAATAAGTAAATAAAATCTTTTAAACAATACTAAAATGACAAATCACCCAAATGTTAGGCCAAATTAGCTAAGCAAACATTTCTCCAAGGAGGAAATACGGATGGCTATGAACAACATGAAGAGAGACCATTCACCATCAGGGAAAAATAAATTGAAACCACAAACTGAAAGAGGATGCCACTTCATACTCACTAGAATAACTAAATTCAAAAAGGCAAATAACAAGTGTTGGGGAGGATGTAGAGAACTTGGGACCCTCATAAACTGTTGGCGGGAACGTAAAACAGTGCAGCTGCTTCGGAGAATAGTCTCGCAGTTCCTAAAATGGTTAAAGAGAGTTACCCATGACCCAGCAATTCTACTCCCAGCTGTATACCCAAGAAAAAAGAAAACAAACATCCACACCAAAACCTGCACACGTATTTTCATAATAGCCAAAAAGTAGAAACCTCCCAGATGTCTACCAACTGATGAATGAAGAAACAAAATGTGGCTACACCTATACACTGGAATTTTTTTTAATATTTATTTATTCATAGAGACACAGAAAGAGAGAGAGAGAGAGAGGCAGAGAGACAGGCAAAGGGAGAAGCAGGCTCCATGCAGGGAGCCTGATGCCGACCGACTCCATCCCAGGTCTCCAGGATCACACCCCAGGCTGCAGGCGGCGCTAAACCACTGCACCATGGGGGCTGCCCACACTGGAATATTATTTGGCAATAAAACAGAATGCAGAACTGACACGTGCTACAACATGGGTAAACCTTGAAAACATTATACTAAGTAAAAGAAGTCGGTCTCAAAAGACCACACATTGTATGATTCTACTTTGATTAAATCTCCAGAGTAGACTTCTATAGAGAGAAAGTAGATTAATGGTAGCCAGGCGGTTGGGGGAGGGGGGGGATAAGGAAAAATGGGAGATAACTGCTCATGGGTACACAGTTTCTTTCTGAAATAATTGAAATTAGTTTTTAAGATGTTATCTATTTTTTTGAGAGTAAGAGAGAGTTTGCACACATGCTTGCATGAGCAGGGAGATGAATAGGATCCCCACTAAGCACAGAGCTCAGTACAGGGCTCTTCCCAGGACCCTGAGATCATGACCTGAGCCAAAACCAGGAGTCCGACTTCCAACCAACTGAGCCACCCAGGTGCCCCTCCTCAATTATTTTTATTTTAATAAAAATAATGAAATCTCTAGTTCCTTACAGTTTGGTTTTATCTTAAAGATTGGAATGTAAGCTTCATGAGGATGGGAATTTCATCACTGGTGAATCCTGGCTATCTGACATAGAGCTGGAACTCAGAAATATCTGAGAAGGAAGGGAGGGAGGGAGGAAGGAATAAGATTCAGGGACCTAGGGCTGAACTTGCAGGTGGGGATTAAGAACACAAAGCTAGGGATCCCCAGGTGGCTCAGCAGTTGAGCGCCTGCCTTCGGCCCAGGGCATGATCCTGGAGTCCTAGGATCGAGTCCTGCATCGGGCTCCCCACAGGGAGCCTGCTTCTCCCTCTGCTTGTGTCTCTGCCTCTCTCTCTCTCTCTCTTTCTCTGTCTCTCATGAATAAATAAATAAAATCTTAAAAAAAAAAAAAAAAAGAACACAAAGCTATAGCACCTATAGGGCTGCAGAAGCCAGGAGTCACGTACTCTGGGGCCTTCATCCCAAAATTTCACCTCCTTCATTCAGGCGTCAGTGTTTACCTAAGCCTAACCTCAATTTAAAAGATAGGCAGTGAGCTGAGGTATAAGTGATTCACCGCAAGGCAATCCCTGAGCCCTGATTTAAACAATTCCAAATGACACAGATGTAGTAAGGCCACCTACACAGCGACATGGATCAACACATTGAATCAGAGGTCAAGTGGCAGAGAGTCAGAACAAGCCTCTGTGTGCAAGGAGGCGACAGGGTCCAGTCCTGTGTCTTGGTGGACCCTGACAGCTTGTGCAGCAGCAGACAGTGAGGTCAGGGTGGGAGGCAATACCGCAAGCTTCCTGGGGTTTTGTCTGCAACTGGGTAGTGCCTATAACCCGTGTCCCTCATCTGTCAAGGACGTCAAGAGTTGCACAGCATCCCTGCGACAGCTGCATTCCCGTAAGCCAAGCTGCTGACCACATCTCAGGGTGCTCCTTCCGTGACTTCACCCTCACCTCGGCTCACATCACGGTCTCACGTCCTCGCCTCCCCTCACACTCCACCTTGTTCCTTGAATGGACTTCCAGAGGCAAGGGCTGACATGTTTTACCTAAGGACAGAGTCACAGCAGTGTCTAAAGGAATATCCAACCTGATTCTGCTTTTCAAGCACACAATCAAAGAACTCAGCAATTGGAGAGAAATTTCCAAGAAGCAGCAAAGAAACCAGAACAGTGTTTAAGTGGCTCTTGGCAAGAAATCCCGCATTATATTGGCATAGTTCTTGACACATAACAAAGCACTTTCACATATTTAGCCCATCTGATCTTTTTGAATCCTGCAGGCATTATCATCTGGAATCTGAAGCTCAGAGAAGGGAGATGATACAAAAATACTGCGGACTGAATGGAGTGTTTATGCGGTCCAGGCACTGCTCCTGGTGTTTAGATGTGTGAGCCCATTTAATGTTCAGGACAACACTGGTGGGAAGGTGGTTATTACCCGGCCAGGGAATGGGGCTCTCAGAGTGTAGTCAAGATCCCACCAGCAGACACAAGAGCCAGCAGACAGGCAGGGAGGCAAACTCAGCCTGGCTGGCCCCCGAGGCCCTGGCCGTGGCCTCTGCGCTCAGCCGCCTCCGTCTGTGTGTAGCAGAAGCAGAAGCCAAAAAAACATCCTGGCAATTCCAGAACTTTTCTCCCATCCGTTCGTCCAGGTCATTACTGCTGGAAGTGGTAGTGCTGGAGTGGTGGGAGTATTTGATTTGAGTTTTAATAAAGGTAGATGATTTATAATCCTGTCTTTCTGAACTTCCATATCCTAAAACTAAGTGCATATGCACCCGCACACATGCGTGCGTGCACATGCACACACACACACACACACACACACACACACTATACTTGTATGGACTCATGAATGAGTTTTCTTCTGCCTTTGGTCATTGAAATAAGAGGCATGCTAATTAGTCTTTGGAGAAAAGGGTATTATATACCTTCCCAACTCCCCTTCCTGAAGAAGAGGAAGGAGCTGGAGGCTAAACACAGTGGCTGTGCAGGTGTTAGTGAAAGAGTGGGATGGCTGGAAAAATAGGTGCAACAAGACGTGCTTATTTTGCTTCTATTATTATGTGTCGAACTCTGGCAACTATAAAGATATTCTTTTCGAGAACTGTCCCTTAAGAACTTTGCATTGTCAAGGGGACAAACCTTGCAAATATAAAATAATTAGAGAACATCACTAACAAAAGTGCTAAACAGTGTGGTGTAGACAAGTGAATCTCATCCTGGGCATGAGGATCTAGGGCCACGTATGGTTTATTATGTAAAAGTGATACAGTTGCATATGGCAGCCCTATAAGGAGCCTTTTGTACATGGGGGGGTGGGGCACAGGAAGGTGCATGATGGTATGATTATGATTATACTTTCAATCTCTAGTGATTGAGCAAATACATGTAAGTGTAGATGGATTCACGAACACCTTGGAATAAGAATGCAGATCCCCCTTGAATACAGAACCCTCATGCTTTAAACTAAAAAAAAGCAAAATGAGTCCGAAAAGATAGGAGACCGTGAGAATTAGGATATACAAAGAAAAACTAGTAAAATGTGGACTGAAAAATAAGCCTGAAATCATTCAGCGCAGAGTGAAGATGAAGCTAAGGCTTAGATGCAGGCATAAATTTTTGAATTTGGGGATTTTATATGGAGTAATGCCATTTTTGACTGTGACTTTTTTCATGGATTTCTCTGGTCATAATCTAATTTAGTCAAGCAAGTACCTACTTGGAATGAAATTGTCCTACATACTTTCTTGGACAAATAACCATGGAAGTTATTTGTGTAGCTGCTTTTCCCATCACAATGTTTCTACTTAGGTAATTCACAGCTGAAATGTATGGACCAAGCCAGATCATCTTTAGCACATTGTTTATATTCTCATTGGTTGGGAAATTCTAAAGTGAAAACCATAAAATGTCACATACTGATTTTGATAACTACCCAAAGACAAAATTGTGTATATAACTGAGATTCTTTTTAGCAACATCTAGTAAAATGGATCGTGCCACGTCTGGAGTAGTAAGCCCTCTGGAGGGGCACAAAGGCAGTGCTGCATTTACCACCAAGTCACCCACCTATTCATTGCACAATTGTCCTGAGAGATACCAGTGATTATTTCTGATTTTCCAAAGCAGATGAAACAATAGGGGGAGAAATGATTAAATTCTTCTCAGTGCACAGGGCAACCTTTTTAGCTTCATAGCTTGACATCTGAGATTACACACAGGCAACTTTCGGTTTCCTATAGCCTCAGGCTCACAATATTTTATATCCCAAAAAAGACTGTTGTTTCCCGGCTTCAAGATAGAAGCCCTAAAGAGGAAAAAAGATGTTAGACTCTTTTTTGTGTGTCCCACTAATCCAGAGAAATGGTGGCAGAGCCAGAGGTGCAGGACTTGTGCTGTTCCACAAGAGAGAGCAGAATGGAGAAAGAAGGATGATGTATCAGTCAGCTCCTGCTACAATAATGCAGCATAACAAAATATTCCAAAACTCAGGGGATTGCAACATAAGCATCATTTTTTCTTATACACAGGCATCCGGTTTGGCAAACATGACAGCTCCAGGCTGTAAATGGGCTCCAGAATGAACACTGGGACCAGATCTACCCCAGATGTCTTTCATCTTCCCTGGAAAGGTAACTACCTAAAGCAATTTCTTCCTAACACTCAGCAATTCATTATATAAAACCAAGAGTCAAATGTGAGAAAAAGCTGGTGCTTCTTAAGCATCTCTTGACACATAAGAAGAGGAAAAAACATACTATTCATGACTTGGGAATCAAGGTTCTCTCCAAACAGGGTTTCTGACCTCACATATTTGCTCCCACCTTCCACATATATTTTATGATGGGATTCTCAACTTTTTCTACTCCTTAAGATCTGCTGATATATGGCAAAATTCATAACTCTAAAAACATTGATGTTAAAGAAAAACAAAGAAAGAGAACAGACACCCTTCGATAACAAATAACAGACCACTCTTTGTAAATTACTCATTTCCTATGAGCCTCAGTCTCTACAAAATGCAATTTTTTGGTGGAGACAATATTGGCAGCCTAAAAGCAGAAAAGCAACTTAGAAGGGAATAGAATCCAAAGTCTTGAGTGCCTTGCTGAGAGAAATGCTAGAATTACACAAATTTAGCAGTATCTTTTCCATAAATAAAAATCACAACTAAGAGAGTTTCTAAAGCCCTAGTCTAAACCCAAAATAAATATGTTAAGAGATACTTAAGGGAAGGGGAGAGATACTTATTGGAACAACTGCCCTGAGAAAGAGATTTCATTTTGCAGCTGAATTTATGTTCTCCGAGGGTGGGTGTCAGGGTAGGGAGAGAGATGAGGAACAGGAATGAAGAAGGCCAGGAATGATTTATAGGACGCAGGTTTTTTTCTTGCAGTAATCACAGGTGCTGCTAGAACGCTATCCCCATCCCCATCGAGCTCTGTCTGTTCCCCACACTCCATGCAAATGAGTGAAGAGGGGGATCAGAGGGCGTAAGCCAGCAGAGCCCATGCAGGGGTGCTGGGTGCACTGGTCTACCTGGGTCGTGGCAAGTGGTCGGGTGCTGCATTTAGCCCTCTACAGAACAAGTTCACAGGCCAAACAGACAAGCTGCTGTGAGTTTCTTCCTACAACCACTTACCTCAGGTGATGAAGAGCAGAGCATGGCGGTGAAGCCACCTAGTCCTTGCCCTTCTGCTTGTGCTGTTCAGTCTGGGAGGTGTTACTGCCATGGGACTCCAGGCTAAGACAAACACCTCAACCTGCCGGAACAGCACAGTCTTGTGTTAATCCCCAGAGTCCTGTCAGCTGCTGGAGGAAGCGGAGGCTCCTATTCCTGGGCAGTCAACTTGGTAGGAGGCACCGGTAGGCAGCAGACCCAGTTCTCTGCTCTGGGAGCAAACGGAGTGGGGAAGGGGTAGCCTCATGTGATGGGTAGTGGGGAAGGTGCCAGCTCTCATGTTGCTGCCCTGAAGCTGGAAACGGATTCCCTGATAAGGTGAGCAAAACTCAGTCCCAGTCCTTTAGGATCACCTTGCAGCATGGGGATGGGGACCAACCCCTAGCCCAGAGAGAAAACAAGCAAGAGTAGGATCATAAGACTGCCAGCTGGATGATTTCTGTGCTCTGGGTGTTTCCTTGGTATCCTTTTCTTGTGTTCTCCCTCAGTATTGACTAAGAGCATTGTGAAAAGTCATGTCAGCCCATCTCAGTGGTGAAACTTGCCAGAGGAAACAGGCCTCCCCCAACCCAGGGCTGTGCGTAGTGGCAGTGGTCACTGCATGAGAGTGCCTCGGGGGCAACGGGGCTGGAGCTGTCCTGTTCAGGTGCATTTCCCCAGAGCAAAAGTGGTTAAGTTTCCATTTGAAGGGAAGGATCTCCCTCTCACAAGGGACGGCGTGTCATTTGTTGTATAGGGAAGAAGGTCATTCGGTGGCCAAAAGTGTGGTCCCTGGAATAAGACCTATTACTGAATTTGGTCCCAGCACTTACAGCTGTGTGATCTTGCATAAGCTTCTTAATCATCTAAACCAGTTTTGTCACCTATAAAATGGAGATAATTATTATAACTTACAAGGTTGTTGTAAGGATTAAATAATGTAATGCATGTAAAGTTTTTGGCACGAGGCCTAGGAGAACTGAATATATATTTATCAGCATTACTATTATCATTATTATTACTCCTTATGCTTTCTGGAAATTTGGAGAACAGAGGTAATATTGTCACTCAAAAAGATGTGGGATGAAAGGAATTGCTAATTCTTTCACTTCCCACTCCTACTTCTTTCTCCCCATCATAAGTGAACTGCTGATTCCAAATAATTTAATAAAGGCCACACTTTCCCAGGTGGGAGAGAGAACAGTCACTTAGCATTAGTGAAGCTCTTTTGTAAGACCTGCCGGCTCCTGAGATGAGCAGGAAAGAAAACGAGTGTTCCTCGTGTGTCCTGGTGCAGAACTAGGGCCTGAATGTTGATTAAATTCTCAGGAAAAACAAAAATGAAAAACAAATGACCCTTTCACCAACACTAAAATTTGCTTTTGGAGGATAAGCTTCTCTTATTAAGCATACATTTTATAAGAACTGTCCGGAGGAAAACTTAAACTGGGGAAGCCACAACCCCCGCCCATGGAAATGAAACCCCTCCTCTCCCATAATCAAAGCAGCAAGGTTCGCAAATAAAAAATAAGAGAAATGATCCAAGGGGCCAGATGTTTTACTTTGAGGATGGGTATTTTTAGATCATCTGAAAAGGACAGGAGTGTCTGGGGGATGGGAGTGGAGAACCTGTGCACCGGGGAGTCAGATCAGAAGAAAAAGGAAGTGTCACCAGAGACCTCCCTGCAACATATTTTATACAGTACCTCCGACTTCATCAGGCTTTCCCTATGAGAATCAGTAGAAAATCTAAAATAACTGCACTAGTCTTCCAGTAGAGAGAACTACTTATATCTCCAGAGGACAGAATGCCAATGGTGGTGAGACTGAAGATACCCGGTGGAAAGACGGAGGAAGGGGTCCTGCTTGGGCCTATCTCCAAGCACACCTGAGAGGCAGCAGCCAACTGTCAGGTGAACAGCATCTTGAAATTCCAGGTGATCAGCGGTACAGGTTAACGAGGTCAGCAAACTCCAAAGAGACAGGAAGACTCAATAGGTCAGAGAAACACTGGAGGTGAGGGGCAGGGAGACGTAGACATTAAAAAATGAGGAAAACTGAAATCAAACAATAGCTGTTACAGAAACAATAGCGAACCAAAGCTTGCTCGACCAGAAGAAATCAGGCTAAGAAAATTATGTAGGCAGTTTTATCAGAACTTCAAGTAACTGATATCAATCTTACAGAAATTGTTTCAGTGATCAGAGACAGTAAGAAAGCTACTTAAGTCGTTTCAGAATGCCAGTATAGCCTAGATACCACAACTGGATAGTGACAGCACAATGAAAGAAAAATTATCTGTCTCACTTTAAGCCTAGATTCAAAAATACGAAGTAAATAATAGCACATCAAATTCAGCACATCCCCCCCCCCCCAGCCTGTTTTAAAAAATGAGAAGGGTTACTTCAGTCTTAAAGTTTCAGGGTTTTGTCAAAAGGAAACAACCCTAAGTTTTTGAAAATCAGAAAATCAGGGCTCAGCGGTTGATCATCTGCTTTCAGCTCAGGGTGTGATCCCAGGGTGCCAGATGGAGTCCCACATGGGGCTCCCCACAGAGAGTCTGCTTCTCCCTCTTCTACCTATGTCTCCGCCTCTCTCTCTGTGTGTCTCTCATGAAATAATAAATAAGATCTTAAAAAAGAAGAAAGAAAGAAAGAAAAGAAAGTCAGAGAACTTCCAGTTTTTGCCAACCTGATGAGGAACTCTATTCCATAGTACAAAGCTCCAGGGAATGCATAAAGGGCACCTAAACAGGACCTTAAAACCATTTGCCTGATGCTTCAGTCACCGCATTCTGACACCAACCAATAAGAAGGGCATGACTCCGCCTTTAGGTGCACCGTCCTCAAAGCCTCATGGAACATACATTTACATACCATTGGCTGGAACTTTGTGAAATGTCCACCCTCAACTTCAAATGCAGATGGGAAATGTCTTTGTTCTAGGCAACCCTATTCCCAGTTAGCTCAGCAGATCCCCTAATAACATAGAAAGATGATGGATGGATGGATGGATAGATAGATAGATAGATAGATAGATAGATAGATAGATAGAGATAGGCACAAAATGGATAGAAACACAATAGTAAAAATGTGATAAGGGTGCCTGGGTAGATCAATTAGTTGAGCAGCCAACTCTTGATTTCACTTCAGGTCATGATCTCAGGGTCATGAGATCAAGCCCCCATGTCTCAGTGCAGAGTTTGCTCATCTCTCTCTCTTCCCATCTGCTTCTCTGCTCATGCACATGCACATATTTATGCACATAAATAAAACCTTTAAATAACTAATGTAAAAAATGTTTCCACTGATAATATGGTACGTAGGAGTAAATCTAAAAATCAGCAACAAAAAAAAATATGTGGGCAAGGCTCAGTGGTTTAGCACCACATTCAGCCCAGGGTGTGATCCTGGAGACCCGGAATTGAGTCCCACGTCAGGCTCCCTGCATGGAGCCTGCTTCTCCCTCTGTCTGTGTCTCTGCCCCCCCTCCCCCACTCTGTGTCTCTAACAAATAAATAAAATCTTAAAAAAAATATGTTGGCAAAGATAGTTATTAAAGAATGAAATGGAAAATTTGAATAAGTAGAGAGATATACCATACCCATGGAAAAAATGATTCAGTAGCACAGTTTATTCTCATAATATTAATCAATAAATTCAAAGCAATTTCAAGAAAATTTGAGCTGGATTTTTAATGAAATCATCAAGTGAGTCATAAAATTCACATGGGAGGGACACTGGGTGGCTTGGCAGTTGAGCATCTGCCTTTGGCTCAGAGTGTGATCCCAGGTGTGGGGATTGAGCCCCATATCAGGCTCCCTGCATGGAGCCTGCTTCTCCCTCTGTCTGTGTCTCTGCCTCTCTCTGTGTGTAGTTTATCGCTGTATACCCCAATTCAAAGGCTTTCCCTGTCTACTTCTGCTCTTTCTCACCTTTATCTTCCTCCCCAATAAATCACCTGTACTTCTTACTGTTTTAGCTTCTGCTTCCTGGAGGAACTAAATTGACGTTAAGAGAAATAAATATTTTTGCCTCAAAGGAACTTATAATCTAGACTATAATATGAATTAGAATATAATATAAATCTATATAATATATATACAACCCATAATATAAATTAT
The DNA here is from genome assembly GCF_003254725.2 of Canis lupus dingo. Classification (NCBI taxonomy): domain Eukaryota; kingdom Metazoa; phylum Chordata; class Mammalia; order Carnivora; family Canidae; genus Canis; species Canis lupus. The sequence continues at coordinate 39,650,692 of NC_064265.1, read as the reverse complement.
ATTACTATGGAAACATGCAAAATTTAAAAATACATATGGTCAGTCCACTGAAAAACAATTATAGCTTAATTCCCACCACCAAAGCTAATAAAATTCAATGACTTAATATATATATATATATTTATATATAAATATATATATATATATTTCTCAGTCTTTCTTTCTATGATACTCTGAGAGCAACAGGACAAGGTGGGGCAGTAATGCAGAAAAATATCCAACTTTTAATTATTGGATCCTACCATCACTAACAAGAATAGTAGCTATAGTTACTCTAACCAATGCTACCTGACACTATTGAAATACTTTCCTGTTTGAAGAATTATAGGGTGTAACTGACTTTTACTTTTCAATTCCAAGAGACCATTCTTGAGATTTATTGATGGCTTTTTGAATTGATACAGTACATACAAGCAAGCTATAAAAATGGTGTTTGAGAAAAATATGGCAAGATAGCCAATGTATTTATTTATTCCACCAATATTTGCTGTACCGTATGGGCAAGGCTCAACATTACTGCTATCCTATTGGAAAATTATAAAAATGAAGCAAATGTGCATTTCCTCAAGGAGCTTACAGTCCAGCTGGAGGATTCAAAATTATTTGGCTATTTCCTTTTGGGGGGAGGATATTTCTTTTTTAAAGTCATCCTTGCAAATTTGGAAATATTTGAAAAGCAAGGAAAAGTAGTCAGGAGAAAAACATTTAAAAAATAAAGTTGTGGGATTCCTGGGTGGCTCAGCAATTGAACGTCTGCCTTTGGCTCAGGGCATGATCCCAGAGTCTGGAATTGAGTCCCACATCAGGTGCCCTGCATGGAGCCTACTTCTCCTTCTGCCTGTATCTGCCCCTCTATTTCTCTGTGTCTCTCATGAATAAATAAATAAAAACTTTAAAAAAAATAAATAAAAAATAAAGAATAAAAGCATTAATTTATTTAAAAGCCAAAGATAAAATATTTTGGGAATTCAGAATTGGAGGAAATACTTCCATCCAGGTTGAGAGAGGAGAAAAAGATTATCATAGAAAATTTCACAGGGAAGATGGAATTGAAGATGGAAGGGACAGGATTTAGACATCAAACATAGACATAGAGCCATGCCTGTGGAGAGGGAAGTAAATATGTGAGGCAAACAGAGCAGCAAAGACATGAGGAGGTTATGGAGGATGGGACGGGGAGGACATTAATTCAGGTTTTCTGATACAAAGAATAAATCAAGACATATAGTGAGAAGTTGGGTTGGTGAGGTAAACTGAGGTTGGAATTGGCAGGCCTTGAGGGGTACCTAGATGGCTTTTATTTTTAAAAAGGTTTTCTAATATCTTTCTCCATAAAAATTATAAGATTTCATATCTGAGAAGGTTTGTGTGCAAGAGGACACAGCATATTCAAAGCTTCACTTAGCTTTGAGTAGCAGATTTAGGTTCTGCATTGTATCAGTTAGAAAGCTTTAAACTCTTAGGGAGGAAGTGAGGGAAGGGAGAAGGAAGGAAGGAAAGAAGAAAAGGAAGGAAGGAAGGAAGGAAGGAAGGAAGGAAGGAAGGAAGGAAGGAAGGAAGGAAGGAAGGAGCCCAACTCAATTAATAACGAATGACTGCTTCATATAACTAGGAATTCAGGGCAAAAAGTTTCTGAAACCGGTTAATTCAGCAGCTCAACAACATCATCCAGAACCCCTCAATTTCCATCCTCTGCTTTGCCATTCTCAGCATGCAGCTCCCTTAGGCTAATGCCCATCATGGTGACAAAATGGTCGCCTCAGTTCTCGGCACTAAATCTCATTGAGCAACGTGCAGCTGAAGAAAGGAGGGTGTGTGTGTCTGCTTTCAGGAGCTAGAGAACCTACACAAGAAGCTCCTCAATAGATGTTCCTTCCCACTTTGTTGGGCACTTACCAGCGGGGGACAAGTTGACAAGCCCCCTCTTAAGGCTGAGACCCATTGGATTAGCTCTGGGTCAGTAATACAAGGGCGGACACTTAAAAAAATCAAAATCAGCCACCAAGAATGAAAGGCCTTGGGTTGACAACCAACAACGCCTGCTGTATCATCTACCACTATGTTCTTGTATGATTGTGTATGACATTTAACATCTCTGAGCCACAATATCTTCATCTGTAAAAGAAGGAATTTCATAAGTTCCACATGTTATTTTTTTTCTCTAGTTGACACAATGTTACATTAGTTTCGGGTGTACAACATAGTGATTTGACAAGTCTATACGTTATGCTGTGCTCACCGTAAGTGGAGCTAGCATCTGTCACCACACGATGCCATTATATTCCCTCTGCTGCACCTTTCATCCTCCTGACGTAACTGGAAGCCTGTACCTCCTACTCCCCTTCACCCATTTGGCCCTACCCCTCACCCATCTCCTCTCTGAAAACCACCAGTGTATTCCCTGTGTTTTATGGGTCTGTTTCTGCTTTTTTTTGTTTGTTTGTTTGTTCTGCTAAGTGAAATAAGCCACATGTTAGTTTAAAATTTACTGTTAATTATCCCACATGAAAATTTATCTTTGTCTTCAAAATTCTTCCCTAGAGTTGTATGTGTCTTGTTTTCCTTTTGACTGAAATTCAGTAATAGATGAGTTAATGTTGCAAAGTATTTTAGATAAAATTATGATGAGCAGAAAACAAACTGGTAAAACAAAGCATTTGCCATTCACACGCAGAAAAGGGGCTGATTTCACATATATGTAATAAAGACAGAAAGAAAGAGAACTTCTTCAAATTGGAAAGAAAAAAAAAACAATTAAAAAATGGGTAAAGTTCATGAAGAGATAGATCCTGAAAGAAGAAATGCGTGAAAATGACACAAACGTGGTTGTAATGAGAGCAGTGATCATGAAGGCTACACTGTCATGCCATTTTTTTAACCTGTTGGATTGGCAATGGGCCAAAAGTTTGATAATGCCTTCAGTGGGCAAAACTTCAAAACAGCAAGAACCACATGTGTTGCCTGCAGGACCGGAGACCAGGGAGACTCCTAGGAGGATAACTTGCCTGTAGCTTTCCAAATCACAAATGATCTCTCTGTCTCTCTTATGAATAAATAAATAAAATCTTGAATAATAAATAAAATCTTAAAAAATAAATAAATAAAACCAAATCACAAATGAACTTGCCCTGACCCAGAAAAGCCAATTTTAGGAAATGATCCTGCATATGTACCTTTGATAACAAGATAACTCGTTGCAAATTTATTGTTTTTTAATACCGAAAAATCTAAGTGTCCATTAATAGAGGATTGGTTAAAAAATAAACTCTACAGTGTCAAAACAAATAAAAATAAAGTACACTACATACATACAGAAAAATGATATAAACCTGAGGAAAAGCAAAGAGAAAAAGAAAGACTAAAGTGATAATGTATATACTAAAGTGAAAATATCGCAAAGAAGCACATAAAAGAATGCATATAGTATTCCATTCACTACAGAAAAGGAGAAATAGCTTAGAAATGAAGTACATTGATTACCAGCGTGGAAGAAAATTTGACAACTGGGGAATAGAGTTGGGAGAAAGAACTTTTTTTTTTTTTTACTGTAAATTATTTTCTATTTTTTTGAGTATATGAACGTACTGCCTATTCAAAGGTGAATAAAAACACTTCTAAATTGTTATGAGAGATGCTTATATATTTAAAAAGGTTGTTCCCACCTATCTCACCGAATGTCACAGTATTCATCATAGGTTGAAAAAAAAACAACAACAATATATATTTCTATCCAGAAAAGGTCATTTCTTTTAATTTAAGAGAATATACAAATAGACCTTCTGACTTAAAAACAGTCTTTTGCTCTCTAATTATTGACTGTTCCTAGGAACAACACATATGGGGTAGCTGATGTTGATGCATAAAACTGTTCATCTAGAAATCTATTATGTACAGAAATCTAAACTTCAGAATTCTACAATCAGCTGCTGTGGCAGACATGTAGTCCATGCACAGGAGAGCCTTCAGGTCAGGAAAGATACCAGTACCTCTCCCTGTTTCTTGGCTCATCTGCCACAAACCAGGAGACCATGACCTGGCCATAGATAAAGATCAACCCTAAGCTTCACTTGTATCATTAAGGAGACTGGATTTTTCTTAAAGATGGGAATCAGGATGACAATTTAGGTGAGTACACATAACATTTATTTTGAATGCTGGGAAACAAGAAACTCCCCTCATTTTAGTTATAGCAAGCTATTTGGGGAAACTCTAAAATAGTGGGAGTGTTGTCCAGAACAGTCTAGTCAGCCACTGCCAGAAATGAAACTCCTATTCATACATTTCTTGTTGCATGGCAGCAGTGGAAGTTTCTTTACTTCATATCCTTCATATCCTATTTACAAATGAATTTATTTGCATATTATCTACATGTACTTCTTTAGTGATAAATTACATACATTATGAAATTTGCACAAGAAATAGCAATTTATAAAAGATCAAGAAAAAAACATATATAAAAGTTCTAATATTTTCTTTCCATACTCCAATATTATGTACTCCCCTTGATATGAACACCAACATAGGATATCAAAAATTAAGTAATTTAGCTATTTTGTCAAAATTTTCATACTATTGGACATTCTTCTTTGTGAGTATAATTACAATTAATATCTGTATCTAAATAGACATGGTGACTTATTTATCCAAAAAAAATCATAATCCTGAACTGCACAGAAAGCTGCATTCCACATGCTTTGAATGAAATGCTTTAAAGTTTAGAGGGCAGACAAAAGATAATTTCAATAGGAATCCACAAGAAAGACTTGACTAAAGAGGCTAGGTTATATCTTGGCTTTGAATCATAAGAAGGTTTTCAACTGATAAAGAAGGATGCAGGCAGAGCTGTTATTCCATGTGAGGAGAACGGCAGGAGCAATATGGTAGAATGATGAGAGGTCTCCGAAGGACAAGGAGAATGAAGCTGGAAATGTGAACTGGAGTTAGGTTGTAAAAGACCTCTAATTGTTGACTAAGAATTTTTTATGTTCACGTGATACACACTAAGAAAATTCTAGAGAAGTTGTGAAGGAATTAAAAGAATTCTAGAGTAAGAATTAGGGCACCTGATTCGAGTGCCACTTACATTTATTTGACATCAAGACCATTTCTCAATTTCTCTAAACCTCATTTCCCTTCCTAGATGAAAGTTTCCTGTATCACTAATAGTCTATAATTCCTCATGGACTTCAGAGCCTGCCTTGGCTTAAGCTGGACTCTGGTTATTGGTATATCATAATAATCCAGAGAAAGGTCATGGTGGCCTACATTGGGGATGGGGCAATGGGAGAAAGCAGCAGTGTCTATTAAGGCAAAATTGCTGTACTACTGGCTTTACTTACAGAATTGTTCAAGCAGGAATGGGAAAGAAGAAAGAATATGAATAACATTGCCAAGATCATGCCACTGGATCTTACTGAGTAACTGGAACAGGGCAATGGGGGAGAGAAAAATGCAAGAGTATTAAAAAATTGTTAGCCTACATTACCAACAGAATTTTAGCAACATTCACAGAGAGATTGGGATATTAAAAAATATGTATTCTAGAAGGAGGAGGTGAAGACAGTTAGGGCTTATTGAGTTTAAGTGGGCAGAAGATTGCTGAGGTCAAAATGTCCAGCAAGAAGTTGGTAACTTGAAACTAAAATGATTGATTTAAGAGTCATTCCCTAAGAAGGGAAAATTGAAAATCAAAATATAATAAGAATAAATGTTTTCAAAGGGTTTATAAATACATAGAAAATGTTCAGAAAATGTTTTCAAGTAAAAAAAAACCCCAAGATTATATATACATATATAATACCTATAATATATGCATGTATATTTTATATTATATATGGTGGCAATGAATGCTAATATATGTTCATAGAAAAAGGTTGAAAGAAAATAATCAAAATATCAGTTATTCAATCCATATTAAGAATATATGAGCAATTTTTATTCTTTATACTATTTTTTGGTATTCTAGTTTTCCACGATGAACTTATAAGCAGAAAAGAGAAACAGTTAAAAGAAAAATGCAAAAATAAAGTGGTGATCAAAAAGCTGCTATTAAATCTTGATAAGACATTTTAAACATAAATTTCTCTGAAAAACAAGTCTGTTTCATAAGTGCTCAAACTGACCAAAAAAATCACACTCACCTGAAGTCCAATGGGGCATAATGCAAAAATCAATTATTTCAGGTCTACATAGTTCCAGTTACAAGAATGAGCTGTTTACTCTCACATTCCTGGTAGAAGCAAGCACATTTTACCTGTCTTCTTCCATCACAGGTTTCTGGAAACTTAAAGGAGATGGGGAAATACATCTGGACACCGAGATCTCTGAGGGAGAAAAGATAACACTAAGTTCAAGGTAGAAAACATGAGGTTCAACAATACTGCCCCATTAAATTAACTCTATCAGCAAGCATTAAAACTGAAACTTCATATTTAATGTTATGGTTTAATCCGTGTTGGCAGCATGTATCTTGTTCCTTACCCCCTGACAAAAAGCTGTATCAGGTATAGGTGGAGTCTTAAGCTATAAAAGAGATTCTTTTACTTTATTTGTAAAATATTTTATTTATTTATTTGAGAGAGGAGGAGAGCATGGGTGCGGGGAGAGTAGAAGGGCAGAGGGAGAGGGAGAAGCAGACCCCCCATAGGGAGCCAGATGCCGGGCTCAATCTCAGGACCTTGAGGTCATGCTCTGAGCCAAAGGCAGATGCTTAACCAACTGAGCCACCCAGGTGCCCCAAAGAGACTCTTTTATTAAATCTAGAATTAAGCATCCTAATTCATTAGGTCCAATGTAACCAAAGTATAAAAAATAAAATAAGTAAACTGGTTTTGTCTATTTAGACTCACACTTATGCTGACATTAGGCTAGAGGATAATCCAGTAGTCAATAAGATGCAAAGTTCCAGGATTCTTCAGAATGTGGTATTTTCCCTTCCCAGCTATTTGAAAGGGAGCCATTTGTGTTACACCACGTGGCCTGAGACATTCATTTCTCCTAATGAGAACTCTCCTATCGCCACTTGGATGTAGGTAAAAACATAAGTGACTCATGTGATATCATGAATTTAAAAAATAGGGACAGAAACAATAGTCATTCCTTTGTATAATATTCAGGTGGGAGGTAGCTTGGGTGCTAGGTGCTCATCTAGAATTTCTTAGCCCCATGGGAGTGATCACTAGCTCAGCCTAGGCTGCTGGTCCTACATTTGGAGCACCAGAGTGATGTCCAGCTTCATACCGAACCTAGCCTAGAAAAACTCCTCAAAACAACCATTGCATCATTGTTGACTTTCTAATATCCTCTGCTTGTGATCTCTGTTGAATTTTACAACACAACCATAGCACATTAGAAGGTACACAGGTTTAGGAACTAAAGAGACATGGATTTAAATCCCAGTGCCACCATCTCTTATCACCTTACCATATGATCCTATAATAGTCATTTAATCACTGGGAACCTGAGTTTTTGCATCTGTAGAAGAGTTAGGGGGGAATCTACAACAGCAATAATCATGAGAATTAAGTGAGATAGCAACATATAAATGTTGTAAATATATCAAATGTATTGCTAATAAAGCAACTTGCCACGTAGCAAAGAACTACTAGTCGTCCACTTCTCCAGAGAAGCAGAATATACAGACACACAAATGTTGTGGGCATTTAAAAAAATATTTCAAGATGAATGCAAATCTGACAAAGCCACTATTAATCCTAGTGAGAGAGGTTTGTGATAAGGAATTGGCTTACACAATAATGGAAACTGAGGAGTCCCAAGGTCTGAAGTGAGCAAGCTGGAGACCCAGAAGAGCTGAGAGTATAAATCCCAGTCCAAAAACTGGCAGACTCCAGCCCCTAAAAGAGCTGACATGTGATTGAGTTAAAGGCAAGAAGAGACCCACATTCCAGCTCAAGTAGGCAGGAAGAGATTCCTCTTTCTCACAGGAGGCTTAGCCATAGATTCAAGCCTTCAACTGATTGAATAAAGCCCACCCCCACTGGAGAGGGCACTCTCCTTTACTCAGATTCACATGTTTGTCTCATCCTAAACCACCCTCACAGATACACCAAAATAATGGGCATCTTGCGGTCCTGTCAGGTCAACACGTAAAGTTAACCATCACTACAAAAACCTTAGTGATTTACAAGGAACATTCATCCTGCTTAGACCGGTGGCTACCCCAAGCATCATCTCACAGCGATAGCAGAGACACGAGAATGCCCACTGCATGCACAAACACAGTTAAGCATCTGTTCACATCATGTCTGTTAACACTTGATTAGCTAAAGCAAGCCTCATGGAAAGCTGAACATTGATGAAGCGTGGAAATATATCCACCTCTGGTAGGAGGAATACAGCAAAGCCATAGAGGAAAGGGCTTGGATACAGAGAATGCCAAAAACTGAGGAAATAATGCAATTTACCATGGTAACCCAGTGCCTGGCACCTGTCAGATATTCAACAAATTTTATGTGTATGCCTCTCCTATCCCTCTACTCCAGTTCTACTTGTTGTTTTTCTAAAATTTTCCCTTTTCTTTTTGCAATGTTCTACATTGAATGCAAATACTGTCAACCTTGAACGATGCAGGGATTAGGGGTGCTGACCACTCTCACCTCCACATAGACAAAGATCTACATAGAACTTTTGATTCTTCCAAACTTAACTATGATTAGCCTACTATTTACTAGAAGCCTAAAATAACAGTTGATTAACACATTCTGTGTGAGGGATGCCTGGGTGGTTCAGTGGGTCGAGCATCCAACTCTTGGTTTCAACTTAGGTCATGATCTCATGGATCGTGAGATCTAGCCCCAGGTCAGGCTCCACACTCAGCGAGGATCTGCTTGAAGATTCTCTCCCTCTGCCCCTCCTACCACCTGCATGCACACTCTCACTCTCTATCTCTTTCAAATAAATAAATACATCTTAAAATTAAACATATTTTGTGTGTTGTATATATTATATACTGTATTCTTACAATAAACTACAGAAAAGATGATGTTATTAAGAAAATTAAAAGGAAGAGAAATTACATTTATAGCACTGTACTGTATTTATTGCAAAAAAAAAAAACCTGCATGTAAGTGGACTCACACAGTTCAAACCCACAGTGTTCAAGGGTCAACTGCATAATATTTTTAAGAATTAAGATAAGGCTATTTTAATAAGAAAATGCTCTTTCACCCAAGGAAGGCTTCAGGTACCAGGCAAGTTGCTTCTTTAACCCACAATGTCTGTTAGTTCATTTCCCTGGGATGTTTTACAATCAATTAGGAATGTACAATGTGTGGAAGTAATTTATATCCTATTCTTCAGTGTGCCCTACTTCACATTTCCTTATGTTGAATTTCACCTGCTCTTATTTTGCTCAATTAACTATGTTTGTTCCACAATTATCTAATCTATTTAGTATGTTCTGGAAGTCTTTAAAGCTCCTTTCTCATCTTTTCCCTGACTAAATAATTTATCATCTGTTAACTGCCTTAACCATTCAGCCCTGCTTGTCAGAGAGGTCTTTGAAAATATGAACATTTCAAATCCCAGTGTAGAAGGCAAGGATGTTGTACAATTAATTTCTTTTCATGCTGTGACTTGCCTTTTTCTCTTCCTTGTTTTACTAATCTCTCAACTCGTTCTTAAATCCATAGTAGAATTTTAAGTCTCACCACAATGCTGCCAGTTTCTTTGTGTACTTCTTTATGGAACAAATATGAAGATCTTATCAAGATGTCAACAGTCACAGTTAATAACTTGAGGCAAAGTGAAAATCACTTATAAAGAACTGAAAGGTTCATATGGAATTTTAATCTTTAGAAGCCGAAGTCTAACATAAATGTGTATTTAGCCCATAAGATCTCTTATTTCAAAGGAAGAACATTAATCTTTATTGCTTCTTCTGGCATCTATCAAGCACCGTATGGGCATGGTCAGATAATTTATTTCAATTTAATTATCACCACAACCTTACCAAATTGTTATTTTTATATCTACTTTACAGATGAAGAACTGAGTTAATCTCAGTTTAAAGGATTTGGCCAGGGCTACCACCAAAGATGTGAATGTCCTAGTGATTGATTCCAAAATCCATCTTTCCTCTTCTAAACCTCACCTAATAGCTCTTTCTCATTCTATGACTCTTGGTGGTAAACAAAAGTTCTCAGCACCCCACAGCTATATTGAAAATTAAATATGTCATTTGAAAAATAAATTGAAGCAATAGGACAAAACATCACTTTTTTCAAACGATGTTCTTTCTCTAAAAAAAATTTATGATATGCATTACTATGGGAGTTTCCCCCTTTCAATTTGAGAATCAATCCCTTATAACATTAAAACCTATTATGGGGGGCAGACCAGGTGACTCAGCGGTTTAGCGCTGCCTTGAGCCCATGGCCTGATCCTGGAGACCTGGGATCGAGTCCCATGTCAGGCTCCCTGCACAGAGCCTGCTTCTCCCTCTGCCTGTGTCTCTGCCTCTCTTTCTCTCTCTGTCTCTGCCTCTGTCTCTCTCTCTCTGTCTCTCATGAATGAATAAATAAATTCTTTAAAAATAAAAAAAATAAAAAAATAAAACCAGTTATGGGGTGCCTAGGTGGTGCAGTCCATTCCCACATCCGACTCTTGGTTCCACCTCAGGGCTCACCTCAGGTGGAGATCTCAGGGTCTCTCAGGGACGTGAGTTGGAGCCACACACCAGGCTCCATGCTCAGGGTGGGAATCTGCTAAGAGACTCCCTCTCCCTCTCCCTCTACCTGTCCCCACTCCCTCTCCAATAAATAAATAAATCTTAAAAAAAAACAGTTATAAAAAATACATTCCCCACACCATCTGCAAAATCACTAGGGTTACCTATTGCTCTCACTATACAGTATCTGCACATAGTTTTGGTCACACATCCCTCTTACTAAAATATTTTTCCTATCCATCTCCAATGTAAATATATTGATTCATAAATCATCCTCATGGGCCACTTTGATCTGTATGCTAAATTTTTCATGAGGTTAATATTTTTCCTGTTTTTAGAAAGTTTTTAATATCTCCTCTGCCACCTCATTGTGGGAAGAAGGTTAGACACCAGTGCAGAATTACAAGCTTCTCAAGGTCCTCAACAATGTCTTATTTGCCCTTATCTGACTCTTCAAGACCTGGACCACGGTAGACACAGAATCAAGGCTTTTAAGGCAAACAATGAATGACAGAGCTGATTTCTTAAGATCAGAGCCAAGCCTTTGTTGTACTTCTCTAACTCCAAAATAATATTGTTTGCCAAGGACATATCAGACCTTACATTCTTTCCCCAAATAATATGAATTTTCCCTGTGAAATGAACCTGTCTTGCCACCATTACACTCAAATCCCCACTCTGAGATGGGATGGTTCCTAGGAAAGAGCACTGAAGTGAGACTTCCAGATTTGAGTTTCAGCTCCATCACTGAATGACTTCATGACTTGGTACAGGTCCCTCCAACTCTCTGAGCCCCTTTCTTATCATGTATTAGAGAAGCTTGAAATAAATAATTACGAGCAACCCTGCAGGTGTACCAATCATAATAGGAGAATGCTTATGATTTTTCTCTAAAAGTTATATTGTATATACTTAAATATTTATATAAATATCCTGAAAAAATAATTACTTGAACCAGTCTAATAATGAGAAGAAAAGTCCAAAAGTAGTTCTTCCTTCTTGGTAATCCTTAGTAAAGGATGATGTAAGGATGATGAGTAAATCCTAAGCAAATAATGCCTAGAGGTGAGTATGGATGTGACTGGATTTGGAGTTCTGCTAGATCAAAACATACGAAGTGTTTTGATCATCCTTCAGAGACTCCCACATACACCCCGTGTCTGTAAACTCCATGCTCTGTTCCCCTATGAAGCCTACCCGTCTGGTGGACTCTAAGGAGAGATAAACACAATCCAATTAAAACTAATGAATGATGCAATGAGAACCAAGTCATAAATTTTTTTGTGCTGGTCTGTTTCTTTCTGCTCAAGGAATGAATGCAACTTGATTAAATTACAGGATGCTATTACAGGAAAATACAAATAAAAGAGAGTGGGGGTCAGAGGAGAGATTCTTTCTTAGAATAGCTGAGAATTTCCATTTCAGAAGGAATAACATTTATTTATATAATTAAATACATCACATATAAATCTTTCTGCCAGATATACAATGAATCTAAAAAATGCCTCTTGGAGTTTTATCAGACTTTGATGTTTCAAAAACCACACTAATATGAAACTTTGAAATAAGTTATACTGTATAAATGGAAAATTCTACCATCAAATGGCAATTTTCTATAAGGGATCTTTTGTATTAGATCTAGTTGCCTTTCTGGAAATAAACATTCTTATCAGAGACTGAAGCAATCACAACACAAAAGAGAAAGTTTAAATACTCTAGAGTTTCACAAAGCAGGCCCCTGACTTCCCAGTATTTATTACTTTGACAGAGAGTAAAGTCACATGCAGAATAGAGGTAAAAATAGAAGATGGTAAATGTTAATGTATATTCAGAAGGGCTACAATAGAATCCTTAACTTTTTCTCCTCCACGTAATGGCTTACTTACGGAACTCCGTAATCAAATGTTCTCTGTGACAAAGGCTGCCCATTGGACAATCTCTCAGAAAACAGCAGATTGGGAAAATTCTTCCTTGTTTAAATGTTGCATTCTTTGCATAAAGGGTTCTGTTGCTTTTTTCTATTCTACTACAGCGCTTCCTACCACAGAGGTGAAATCCTGAGCAAGGAGTGCCCAAAGCCAACGTTTGGGTAACTACTAATAGCCAAGAGCTTTCAGTATGTCACCTAAGCATGGATAAGCCAGTATTTTCCCCTTTTTACAGCTAAGGAAAGGCTCAGAAAAGTTCAATGACTTGACCAAATCCAAACATCTAGCAAATGGCCAAGGTCTACTTACCTCAAAGCTCACTAAAGCATGCTAGTATGTGGACAAGCTGCTGACACTCTTGATGTTCCACTTTTGTTTTCACCTCAGCAATGATGGAATAAAATATAATTTCTTCCAAGCATTGCTGTTACCTCATACAAGGTTAATCCTTACTTTCAATGTGACTTTATGTTGTGGGTCTCTTTTAATATTCCAAGTTGGGCACAATTTTTTCTTCTAAAAACAAATCTAACGAAGCCCCAATTCCTTAATTAATCACGTGCTACATAAAGTTTAAATCAGAAAAAATGGGACACCTGTGTGGCGCAGTGGTTGAGCATCTGCCTTTGGCTCAGGTCGTGATCCTTGGATCAAGTCCTGCATCAGGCTCCCTTCAGGGAGCCTGCTTCTCCCTCTGCCTATGTCTCTGTATCTCTCTGTGTGTCTCTCATGAATAAATAAATAAAATATTTTTAAAAATCAGAAAAAGTGTGTTACATGGATGTATAAAGACTACTGTAACATGTAACATTTCTACTATAGTAATAACTTTCTCCTTAAGAACTTATGGTGTATCCATATCTATCATCCCACTCCTTACAACATCTCTCTACAAAATCTAATTACCACATCTCATGATTAGTCATCGTTTCCAAAGACTGCTTTCGCTAAGCTAGCTCATTCAAAGATGTGGGAGGAAAGAAAGATTTACTTCATTGTCTTAGCCTTAGCAAAGGCTTTTCCTAAATAAAAACAGAATCAAGGATGGAGAGTATATGTTTTAGTTGAATATAACTCTAACCTACCCATACCTACAGCTCAGTGGCTTTTCACTAAGGAGTACTTCTTTGTGTTCTGATTCTGCTGCTTCTTTACCTTTTTCCTCAAAGAAAATTAGGACATAATTTAGAATCATGATCAAGTGACTTTCTCCATCATTCTCGCAGCATACACAACGCACATGCTCCTTATTTTATTTACTTATTATGTAGAAAAAATACAGCTTAGAAAAGCTACAATAATATGCCTTTCCTTACTAAAGCCTGGTGATTACACAAGCCCAGGCAAGAAGAATTTATCATTTTCTCTGGGATTCCATAAGCTTTGAATTTCTCACAATTTTCTTTCCTTAAAAACTAGTGAGTAAAGCACCACAATTATACAGATAAAGCAGGGTTGGGGGGAGCCGATATACATGACTTTAAACAAAACTAGACTAGTAATTAGACTCTGAATTTGATAATGAAATCAGCCTCAGGAAGTTTCATATGTACTCATCTCATTCCACATGTCCTTAGCCTGCTCAAACATAAATTTTCATGGCATTTAATAGATATTCACTGCAAAATGGGCAAAGGATTAGAATATTTTCAGTTTCAAACACAAGTAAAATAACACTAAGATCTACTCAAAATGCACAATATGGCCCTACTGTATGGCTCAGAGTTCCTGGAATAAGAGGCTTCATTGCCCTCCCAAAGCGAGTTAACAGGTCACCATGTGAGTTAATGATGGGGTTTCACTACTCATTGTCTCACTACCATACCGAGTATCACTGATCCAAGTGATATTTGCTCTTATTAGGAAACATATTTCATCCATTTGCTAAAAAGCTGTCCTTGTGCTTGAAAAAGAGTCTTATAGAAAGGAATGCAATCCAAACTGGAAATAAGAACATAACTTGATCTCCAGCTTTTCTTTTAGATGAGAAAGATATGAGTTTAGAAGTATCTTTATGACTTCACTTCCATACACCTATCAAATAGGATATCACAAAGAAGGAGGCATGCATAAGAGGGCTACCAAACTTCCCTGATTTGTATCTATCATTGTGATAAATACCAATGAGTTTCCTGGCAATACACAACTCTTCTCTACGTGGTACAAATGACACTGGTCAGAGCCATGCCCATTTTCCCAAGACATGTGTTAGTTTGCTAGGACTAACAAAGTAACAAAGTACTACAAATTGGGTGGCTTAAATAACAAAAATTTATTGTGTCACATTGATAGAAGCTGTAAATCCAAAACTCAAGGTGTCAAGAGGCTTGCTTCTGTCTGAGGGCTTCAAGGAAAGATCTGTTCCAGCCCTCTCTCCTTGGTTTGTAGACAGTTGTATTCTCCGTGTCTCTTCACATCATTTTGCCTCTGTGCACACTCTGTGTTTAAAATTTCCCTTTTTATTGAGACACCAGTCATATCTGATCAGGACTCACCCTAATGACCTCATTTTAACTTGATTACTTCTGTAAAGATTCTAATTTTTTTAAGATTTTATTTGTTTGAGAGAGAGAGAGTACAAGCTGGGGCAGAGGTGGTGGGTGGGGGGTGCAGACAGAGAGGAAGAAGCAGACTTCCCATTGAGCAGGAGCCTGACGACACAGGGCTCAAACCCAGGACCCCAGGATCATGACCTGAACCAAAGGCAGATGCTTAACCGACTTAGCTATCCAGGTGCCCCAAGATTCTATCTTCAAAGAAAATCACATTCTGAGATACAGGACTTAGGATTTCAACACATGAATTTGGGAGTAGATGCGATTCCACCCATAACTAGAAATTACTAATTAAATATCATGTACACTTTAAGAGAAGTGGACCACATTTTATGCAGTAAGTTATTGATATTATCACCAAATTTTAAGAAGAGATTGGTGTGTGGGCACCCCGTTGGCTCACACTGGCGGTTTAGCACTGCCTTCAGCCCAGGGTGTGATCCTGGAGACCCAGGATCTAGTCTCATGTCTGGCTCCCTGCATGGAGCCTGCTTCTCCCTCTGCCTGTGTCTCTGCCTCTCTCTCTCTCTCTCTGTGTGTGTGTCTCTCATGAATAAATAAATAAAATCTTAAAAAAAAAAAGAAGAAGAGGCTGGTGTGGATACAGGAGATTCAAATAGCATAAGGCCCAAAGTCTGCCCTCAAAAACTAATCTAATTTAGAAATTGGATATATATACACAAGATAAGTAATAATATGATGTGCTCCTGAAGAATAATAAAATAATATTTTATAAGCTAATGATATTTTTCTATATCCTTTTGATTTTTTAAAAGGTTTTATTTATTTATTTGAGAGAGAGTATGAGTGATGAGGAGAGGCAGAGGGAGAAGAAGACTCCGCACTGAGCAGGGAGCCAGACTAGGGCCTTGTATTTCCTTTTGATTTTAATTATGCATTTACCAAACACAACCAAATCTGACTTGTTTGAGCAACCAGAGCAGCAGCTGCAGCCGTGATTTAATCAGAGGGAGTAGAAGCCAAATAGAAATAGAAAAAGTATCTGGAAATTGCCTAAAGGTGTAGTAGGCCAGTATCAGAGCTCAGCGCACCATTATACAGCCATAGAACCTTTATGTCTGGTTTACTTGCGCTCAATGCTAGCTGCCATAATTATGCTAGCAGTGAACACAAGTGCCTCCCATTACACAGGTCATTTTAGTTGGTTTCCCAACACTGAGAGATGTGTTGTAAATTTATAAATTAAGACACTGGAATGTGGGATCCCTTAGTTGATCTGGTCAAGGTTATACCAAAACTTGGCAGTAAAGACAAGTGTAGATCTTGAGTTCTTTCTGCTTCTCCACACTCATCTGCTTCTCATTCAGTGAAGGTAGAAGATGCCAATCTTACATGGGTAAGTTTGTTTTGTGCAGTTTTTCAGCTCATATATACCTGATCCAGGCAGCTGTCTCATAAATGTGTTTTGTGAGCTACAAGGCTTATCAGTAAAAGGTTGTGGGGGAGTCAATAAAAACAATTCAAAATTAATGCTCTACCAATTTTGGATCAAGAGCTACCTAGTCATTTTCTTAGATGAAAAATGTACTTATAATTATATTACAGATAACCAATTCAAAAACTGGCATTCTTTAGGGCTACTTCTGTTCCCATAGCCTTGATACAGAGTTTACAAATATGTTGCTATAAATCCATGCATTCCCACAATAAATACCTACTTTTCTGAGTCTTATTCCTCCTGGCTTTAAGGAATAAATGCAGAATCAGGACATTTGCAGAGTGGATGAAAGAGAGAAATACAATAGTCATTGGAACAGTTGAGTTTACACAGTGGTGATTCTCAAACTAAAGGAGTCATGTTCTTAAGGAAACCCCAGAATCACCTGGTATTTAGATTATGCCCCCAAATGATGGCAGTAATCCCCTTAGATCCCCCATGACCTTTCACAAATGTGATTATATCTTCCTCTCATGGAAAGGTTGTGTCTATTTCCCCTCCACTTAAAGTTTGTGCTGGCCTATGACTAAGTTTGACTTCAGTGCTCTTTGAGTTTTGGATGTAAGTCATACCAGAATTTATAATTTCTGTTTTAAACTTCTTGGAAGTGGTGCACCATGTAATGGAGCAGGGGCTAGCCTACTGACTGACTAATGGCCATTTTCTCAGCCTTCTAGACATCCTCTTCAATGCTCCAGACATATTAGTGTGGGCCAGGCTATCTTGAACCCTCCACTGACCTGGATGCCAGTTGAATTCAACAACTTGAGTGGCCCCAGGGAAGACTAGTAGAAGAGCCACTATGCCAACCCACACAATCATAACAAAATCATTGTGTTTGGATTTGTTTTTCTTTTAGCTACTCAATCGTCGAGTGCCTGGGTGGTGTAGTCAAGCACCTGACTTGGTTTTGGCTCAGGTCATGATCTCAGGGTCCTGGAATTGAGTCCCTGCATTGGACTCCATGCTCAATGGGGAGTCTGCTTGAGAGTTTCTTCTCCTTCTGGCCCTCCCTGCCACATTCTCTCTCTGTCTCTTTCTATAAAATAAATAAATACAATCTTTAAAAATAAATAAACTACTCCAGTTGTGGGGTAGTTTGTTATACAGAAATAGAAACCTGAAAAATCTGAGTTTTTCAAAAATACCCATACATCCCTAACTCCTTCTTTTGGAGTTGATTCACTACCCACCTTCCTAGGAACTTAAGACTTAACATGTGAGAATCAATAACATGACATTTCTTGTCCTCCAGTTGTTCATGTGAGGATAATTAGTCATAGTACAAACCAGCTTATAGTAAGTGCCACTTATAGTAAGTTCCATAATTTAGGACCATAAAAATTTTATACTTTATCAGGTGTGCACCTCACCCTGATTATCAAAATAAAAATTGAGAATGTCTGTTTTAAAGAATCATTAAAATTTATTCTTATTAAACAACAAAAAATCAAACAACCTGATTTTTAAGATAAAAAGTTTTGGTTAGGATATGTAGAAAAAGAACTCTCATGTACCATTGGTAGGAATGCAAACTGGAAAACACTATAACCATTCCTCAGAAAATTAAAAATAAAACTATCATACGATCCAGTAATTCCACCACTGGGTATTTACCCAGAGAAAGCAAAAACATTAACTTGAAAAGATATATGCACATCTGTATTTTATTGCACCATTATTTACAGTAGTCAAGATATGGAAGCAACCCAAGTGCTCCCTGATAGACGAATGGACAAAGAAGGTATGTTTTATTTATATATAATGAAATATTATTCTACCGTAAAAAAAAAAAAAGAATGAGATCTTGCCATTTCCAACAATACAGATGGACCTACTGGGTATTATGCTAAATGAAATAAATCAGAGAGAAAAAGGGCAAATAACAGATGATAAACTGGTGGTTGGCAAAAGAGAGGTGTATTAGGGGATTAGGTGAAATAGACAAAGGGTATTAAGAAGTACAAACTTCTAGTTTTAAAATAAACCACAGAGATGAAAAGTACAGCATAGGGAATATAGACAATAATATTACAATATTATTTTTGGTGATAGATGGTGACTATACTTATTAAAAAAATGGATAGTGGACTTGAATAGACATTTCACCAAACAAGATACACAAATGTCCAACAAGCACAAGAAAAGATGCTTATCAGGGAAATACAAGTCAAAACCATAATGAAATAACACTAGTATGGTTTTCACCCATTTTTATGACTATTATC
The DNA here is from genome assembly GCF_003254725.2 of Canis lupus dingo. NCBI lineage: Eukaryota > Metazoa > Chordata > Mammalia > Carnivora > Canidae > Canis > Canis lupus. The sequence continues at coordinate 39,631,835 of NC_064265.1, read as the reverse complement.
CAATAAACCAGAAAATAACAAGTGTTTACAAAGATGTGAAAAAAATGGAGCCCTTGTGTACTGTTGGTAGGAATGTAAAATGGTATAGTCACTGTGGAAATCACTGTAGTATGGAAGTTCCTCAAAAAATTAAAGGATTGGGATGCCTGAGTAGCTCAGTGGTTGAGTGTCTGCTTTAGGCTCAGGGTGTGATCCTGGGGTCCTGGGATCGAGTGCCACATCAGGTTCCTTGCAGGGAGCCTGCTTCTCCCCTGCTTATGTCTCTGCCTCTGTGTGTCTCTCATAAATAAATACATACATACATACATACATATATACATAAATTCATAAATACAAAATTTTTTTTAAAAAATTAAAGGAATACCATATGATCCAGCAATTTCACTCCTAGGTATATAACCAAAAGAATTGAAGCAGGAGGGACTCAAATGAAATTTGTACACACATGTTCACAGCAGCATATTCATAATAGCCAAAAGGTGGAAACAACCCAAATGGCCATTAACAGATGAAAGGTTTTGGTATATACACGCAATGGAATATTATTCAGCCTTAACAAGGAAGTAAATTTTGGTAGATTATATGACATGGGTGAATCTTGAAGACACTGTGCTAAGTGAAATGTTGAGAATCACTATGTTCAATACTGGAACTATCATCAGTTAAAATACGGAGAGAATGGAGAGGATCACTGTAACTACAAAATCATATTTATATTCTTAAAGACCTTTTCAGTTACTAATATAATATTTGATTGAAGCTATATTCAGATGATGCTGAAAACTAAAGCCCACCCATTCATTTTTTCATTCTGCAGCAAATGGAATTGGTATAATGTTAGGAATTGATATAGTTTTAGGAATAATAAATACATAAATAGGTATCATCACACAGCCTTTATATTATATATAATTAATGTCACCCTCTCACTTCTTCCTCACATTGCTCCCAGTTTTTAATTGGCTTCTGCCCCACATGAGGTTTGTCCAAACTTGATTCTGCAAAACTGCCTAAATATATTAGACTCTGGGAAAAGAGGGGTTGATATCATTTTTACCCCTGAGCCATCCACTTGGCCCTTGTTTTTCCTCACCAAGATATTATCTGTATCATTCTCCAACCTGATCTATAGTTTATCACTTTGCTGGTGACCTCTAGAGTGCCTGGGTACCAATCCCCCTCAAAGGCATGCACATTCTCTGTGTGGGCATCCATGGTGAGCTGAACCAGGTCCATGCCATGTTTCCCAATATTTTCATGTCCCTCATTGCTCTCCCACACACACACACATCATGTAGAGCTGAATAGGCTTATCACAAATTACTGAAAATTTGGGGAGCTAAATGAAGTAACATTGCAGCACTGAAAACAACCATAAAGAGGATAATAGACATCTCTAGTTTCAAAAAGCCTTCAACGATGTGGAGCAATTAGAACTCTAGTAGGAATGCAAAATGGTACAGCTACTTTAGAAAACAATTTGGTAGCTTCTTATAAAGTTAAACAAACGTTTACAATGAAATCCCAAAATCCACACTTATATATTTATCCAAAAGGAATGAAAGTTTATCTTCAAGGAAAAACCTATTCACAACTATTCATAATTGCCAAAAACTCAACTACCCTTCACTGATAAATGGATAAACAAACTATAGTATATTCCTAGCATGGAACACTACTTAGCAATTACAAGGAGCAAACTGTTGCTACGATAACATGGATAAATCTCAAATGCATCATGCTAGGCAAAAGAAGCCAGGCTAAAAACTCTACATATTCTAATTCCATTTACATGATATTTTGAAACAGGCAAACTTTAGGGACAGATCGATGGTTTTCAGAGGCTGGGGAAGGAGGAAAAGTAGACTATAGGGGGGTACTAGGAAATGTCATGTTGGGTCATAGAAGTGTTCTATATCTTGGTTGTAGTGTTGATTACATGACTGCTGCATTTATAAAATTCTGGTAACTGTACACTAAAATGGGTGAATTTTATCATATATGAATGATACCTGAATCCTTGATTTAAAAAAAAATTAAAACTCTCCAAACATAGCAGGGACAATGGGCTTTATAACCCCAATGCTTATCACCATGACTAAAATACAGTCACTGTTCAAATAATATAAACAGCCTCCTGGTAGTACACTAATATTTCTCACCAGTCACCCATCTCAGCTGGTTCCAGCTGCCTGTCATGTCCTCTGTCTTCTTCTCTCTGCCTGCTCTTCCTCTTGCACTCTTTTCTTCCTCTCTACTTCCCCAAATTCCTATTTGTTTTATAGGCTGAACTGTTTACCTATTTCATTTTTTACAATTTAATTATTAGCCCCATGATCTTGAATAGTGCCTAATATAGAAAAAGAGCTAAGGAAAGGAGGTCTTCCAACCTTTGCCCAGGGACCAAAGGTAATAAATTTTGACCTTCAAAAGTTAGAAAAATAAGATACAGGATCTTGAAAGGTAGTAGTAGAATGGCCAACAGATCATCAATATATGTACATCTAAGGGGACACTTTTGTTTTCTAGAAGTACTAAATAACATAAATAGAATAAGATAATAATTTTATCAGAGAAATGATAGAATAAGATAATGTGGCAAAAGAATGAAGAAGTAGTTCTGGTAAACTGCCTCAATTTCCCCAATGCAAATGGGGGTCATAAGAGGAGATTAGGTCTGAGAACACTCAGATAGAAACATATGAAGATCTTAATTTTGTGAGAATGGCTTTCTAACATATATCCCATCATTCATCATGACCAGGAAGCTTCCTGGTAGAACTGTAAAAGGCAGGCCTATGCCATACCAACAATGGGTAACATAAGGGAGGCACTCTATATGGTTTCATATCAGTCTATTCTTAATCACAATGAAGAAATGAGATATAGATAGAAATGAAGAATGAATAAATGACCGATCTCTGTCCTTGGAGCTCAAGTTTAGGAAGGAATTACACACCAAGAAATGCTGACCATCCAATAGTACTTGGCGTAATAGGGGTATGTATGGAGAACCATGAGAATACAAGAATGATCCAGGCAATCAAAGAAGATCTAGGAGAAGAGATATGGGGGATTTTTTTGTTTGTTTATCTTCTGTGTGATAATAACTTTTAAAATTTATTCTCTTAGCAACTTTCACATGTGCAACATAGTATTATTAAGAGTTTTATGTTTAACAATCATGTTAAGCCATCAAGGAAATATAACTAACTGAAAGCCACAGGATACCATTTCACACCCACTAGAATGACTAGAATTAAAAAGACAGATAATTAAAAATAAAATTTAAAAAAAAGACAGATAATAAGTGTTTGAGAATTTGGAAAAATTGAAACCCTCATATACTGCTGGTGGGAACTTAAAATTTTAAATGCTTTTGAAATAGTTTGGCAGTTCTTCAAAAAGTTAAACATAGAGTTACCATATGACCCAGCAATTTCACATAGGTATATACTAAAGAGAAATGAAAACATATACTCACACAAGAACTTGTATACAAATGTTAATAAAAGCCAAAAAATAAAAACAACCTAAATGTCCATCAATTGATGAATGGATAAATAAAATACGATATGTCACTGCAATGGAATATCATTTGGCAATGAAGCATTTGTACAATATGGATGAACTTTGAAAACATTATGCAAAATGAAAGAAGCCAGGAGCTGGAAGGGAGGAATGGAGAACTTCTAATGGACATAGGATTTCTTTTGAAGTGGTAAAAATATTCTAAAATTTATTAAGAATATGAATAAAAAGCCATTGAATTAAATAGTTTAATGGGTGGATTTTGTGTTTTATGAATTATATGTTAATAAAAATATAAACAATTTCAGAAGAAAATAAGACAAAAATCATTGTTTCTAAATCCTTGGGTTGAGGGAATGGGACGAGGGGAGAGCAGGTTATTAATTTAAGTTCTTCAGAGGAAAATATAGGAAGGGAATTCCAGGATAGAGAAGAGCATTATCCAAGGCATGGAGGCATCAAAGACAATGTTGTACCGAGGGATTCGTGAAAATCCATATGGTTCTAGATGAGCACGCAAAGTGTGGAGGATAAGACCCGAGGCTGGGGAGGGCTTTGTATATTTGGTAAGTGAATTTGAAATTTGTTTTGAAGGTAACTGAGAACAATATGTTTGTAAGCAAGAAAGTGAGTCATTTTTGAGGAATACTTTTTTGGTGCATGAGGTGAATTATTGAGGCAGTGACTGGAGACAGAGAGACCAGTGGAGGATAGCTACAATAACCAGCATGACAACAGTCAACGATTTGACACACTGTCATAGCAGTTGAGATGAACAAGGGGAAAAGGATATGAGAGTTAGTTATGAAAAAGTCAAATAGACTTGAAAAGTCACTTATGATGCTGAAATTTCTAGGTTGAAAAACTAGGCCAACACTGGTATCAGCTTTAATCCCAATAGTAAAAACGAGTAAAGACCAAATTTGGGGTGTAGTGTCCATGAAAACGCAGCAGTGAGAGTAATGATTGAGAATTCCAGAGGCTCTGAATCCCCCACTGTGTTAGTACCAAAGCTGTGTGCTTCCCCCAGGCTCAGCCAATTAATTATGATGTGGTAGGAATACTAAGGCAAATCCTTCCTGCAAATATGACTCCTCTAATGGCAAATTTGACTCAAGAACTTCTTGCTGCAGCTTTCTTAGAACTATGCAGTGATCTGTGGTTCAGCCAGTCCCATCCTTACTCCTTCTGTCTCCTACACAGAGGTCAGACCTGCATTGGTCTAACAGCTCTTTCAGCCTCTTCCAGCTCTCTCCCAGGTTCCTCTTACAAATTGTTAATGATTGAATATGTCCCCCCAAACTCACATGTTGAAATCTGAACCACCAATGTGATGGCGTTAGGAGGTAGGGCCCTTAGAGGGTCATTAGATCAGAAGATAGAGCCCTCATGTATGAACCCCCTCCCCCTTACGCCTTCTTTCATGTGACAATACAATGAAAAGATGGCCATCTGTAACTCAGAAGAGGCCCCTTACCAGAATCTAACCTGCTGGCAACCTGATATTGGACTTTCAGCCTTCAGAACTATAAGAAATAAATCTCTGTCATCCATAAGCCACCCCATCATGGTATTCTGTTATAGCAATCCACACTAAGAAAGAAATCAGTACTAAGAAGTGGGGATCCTGCTGTAACAAATACCTAAAAATGTGGAAGTGGCTTTGGAGCCGGATAACAAGTAGAGTCTTGAAGAGCTTTGAGGTACATAATTTTAAAAGCCTGCATTGCCAGAAATAGCCTGGTAAGGGTGACTGTAGTGACAGCTCCCAAAAGAGAAGAGGAGAGGTGGGCAGAAAATCTCCATCTTCCTAGGGAGTATCTAACTAATCATGAACAGAAGGTTGGCAGAAATGTGGACAGTAAAGTCCATCCTAATGAGGTCCCGGACAAGAATGAGGAACATGTTATTGGACAATGGATAAAAGGTAATCCTTGTCATAAAGTGGTAAAGACCTTGGCTGAATCGTGTTCATGTTCTAGTGTTTTGGGGAAGGTAGAATTCGTGAGCAATGAAATTGGATATTTAGCTGAAGCAATTTCTAAGCAAAGTGTTGAAGGTGCAGCTTGGCTCCCCCTGACTGCTTATAGTAAAATGTGAGAAAGGAAGAAATGACTTAAAAATGGAATTGATAAGCAAAAAGGAACCAAAGCTTAAAGATTTGGAAAATTCTAGGCCTTTGGATACTACAAAAATAATGAGATAGCATGATAGAAAGAGAACAAACACTAAGGGTGTGGCCAAGTGACCACTTAATAAAGAGGTTAGTCTAAGGACCTAGTCAGGTATTTCAACAGAAGCCATTCTCCAAATGGAAGAATGATCCCGAAGGCAATTCAGAGAGCACCAGAGTTACCACAGCCACCACAAGCCCAGAGTGCAGGGTAGGGGTGAGAGGTGGGGGGATAGGAGGGGCTGAGTAATTTCAAAGTCAACAGACCGGTGCCTATGGGACCTCCATGCATATGAGCTGCCCAGTGCTGCCTCACATTACAGCTTCCAGTCCCTGCATTCCAGTGGCACTCCTTAGCCACCCCAGGCACAGCTCTGGAGGCCTTGGTGCATCACAGGCTACACTGGCTGCCCCTATAAAGGGTGAGGCAGCATCACTTTGGCAGCCTCCATGTGAGCTTGGGATGCATGGCTGACTCCACCGGGATCTCAAGAGGCAAGGCTTCCCAGGAGAGCCTCTGGCTCAGGACTCCAACCCAGGAGAGCCCAGAGGCCCAAGCAGAGAGCTGCTGCAGGGCCATCCCACTGAGCCATGGGAGGTGGCATTGCCTTCTCCATGGGCCTGAAGGAGAGACCAATCCTTCAGTCAAAGAGGATTATTTGCAAGCTTTCAGATTTCATAGAGTTTGCATGTAATTTGTACCTATTTGGGATCTCTGTTAACTCCTTTCTTCTTTCCTATTTCTCCCTTTCGGAATGGAAATGTCTATTCTGTGCCTATTCTACTGCTGTATCTTAGAAGCACATAATTTGTTTGGTTTCACGGGTTCACAGCTAGAGAAGAGCTTGCCTCGGATGAGTTGTACTTTGAGTCACTCATATCTGATTTAGATAATATTTAGATGAGACTTTGAACTTTATACTTTCGAGTTGATGTTGCACCAAGTTAAGACTTTCGGGGCTCTTGGAATGGAATGAATATTTTGCATATAAGACGGATATGAACTAGAGGGAGGGCAGTGGTGGAATGCTATCAATTGAATGTTTGTATCTCCCCAAAATTTACATGTTGAAATCTTACCCCTCCCCAGTAGGTTGTATTTGGAAATAGATTCTTTGGACAGTGATGGTCATGGGGATGGAACCCTCATAAATGGGATTAGTGCTCTTATAAGAGAGGTTGCAGAGATCTGCCCTGCCTCTTAGCCCTGTGAGGACACAGCAAAAATATAATTATCTATGAACCATAAAGCAGGTCCCAGAAATTTGAGAATTACATTTTTGTTGTTTTTAAACCACCTCATCTATGAGACTCTGTCGTAGCATTCCAAATGGACTAAAAACACAGGTGTTTTCTCCAAGCAATTTCTTACAGTCTAAGTTTATCTGGGTATCTCCTTCTCTGAGCACCCAAAATAATAAATGGGGGAAAAGAGATGAAAATAATGCTCCTTATTCCTTTAGCTAATTTTCATTGAAATTCAACATTCATTGAGCATGTATGTTCTGAGCACCTATACATACAAAGATCCATAGAATAACTGAAAGAATAATACAAAGAATTTCTTGGTGACAGTGTTCTCCAAGGTTCTGTGGTTTTGTTATTACATATTAATGACTTGGCCTTGGTTCAGTACACCTTTTATATTGTAGAGGAATATCTGTTATTATAGAAAAAAAAACACTGTATAATACTAAGAAAAAGATAACAAAGTGAAAACCTTAAGGTTGCCCCCAATTTTTTAAATGCATTTTTGTATATATAGAGAGAAGACCAAAAGAACATAACAACAAAGAAGAATGTTGATTTCTGAGTGGTAGAATTTTGGGTTATTTTCTACGTTTACTCTCTTCTTCATTATATTTTTCTAAATTATCCAAAATTTATGCAATAAACATTTTGGTAATGAGCAAGATTTCTATTTTTTGAAGTTACCTAAAGAAAGAACTAAACTTCTGGAAGCATATAAGATTATTTTCTAGTTTCAGAGACCTTGGCTAGACTCATTTAGTGTGTTGCCATGGGAATGAAAATAAAAATAAGAATTGCTATAATTTTTTAAAAATCTAGAAAGATCCATATATAGTGTTGAATCTCCTAGATTATCTGAATCATTCCCCTGAAGTTCTGTGTAAATGTTTTCTTAGGTCTTGTTATTAAAACCAGGTTTGAGAACTTACCGCTACAAATTGTGCTATGAACTAGGAGAACTAGGAGAAACCACCCTTTTAAATACAAGAATAAATACATGCCCAATGCTCACTAATGCTGAAGGGCTATTTAGATTCAACTCAATTCAATTGAATATTTAAATGCAATTCAAAAGAGAAAGTTTTGGGGTAGTAATATCTGCACCCCACATGCATTTCAGTTCCCTTTCCACCACACCCCCACTTTTTTTTTTCCTTTTTGATCTTTTTCATAAGAATTCATCCCTTCACCTTGGCTCCTTTTTTGCCCACAGCAAGAAAGTAAGATGTGGCACAAGCCTGTACCTAAAAGATAAAAAGTAAAGGACATTATACTTTTATCCTTGGGAGATTTCATTTTGCTTGCTTCATTATGTCCACAGCAAGCTAGTCTTTCAACATTTGTGCCATTCGATTTCTCAACCAGAATCCAGTCAAGAATAAAATATAAATGCTTTATAACTCTTGCCAACACCCTGAACAACCATTCAAATAGAACTCCAGTTTAAAAGATCCACTAGATACAGAAAAATGAAGGTTACCATTCAAGAACTTTAGAGCAAAAAAGCCATTAAAGTAAGAGAAATAATGGTGTGATTAGAAATATAGAATCATTTTCCTCTCTTTGAGAAGGCTAATTTAACTGTGTAAAAGACTATATTCAGTTTGAAGTATAGATCTCTGGGCCAAAATCTCCTTTTGGAGATTTTACGCAGCTTTGACCTCTTGCTTGACTTTCAGCCAGGATCAGTGGGTGCAGGTAGCTCTAGGTGAATGGTGAGAGCGATTTGATTTTGTGATAGCGCTAAGGAGGAACATGAGTTTGGAAAATATTGAGTCTATTCTGGAGGAACCAGAGTAATCTTTTACATATTGCTACAAATTTAACTAGTGTTCTCAATCTCAAATTAGCATCATTTTAAAAAAGTAAATGTTTCCATTACACAAAACCAACAGGACTCATTTCACAGCAACTACAACAGCAAAAATAAAGCAGGTTCTTATTATAAGGTGGACCTTAATCAGTCACAAGTAATATAATAATACTGGATTGAGAATTAAAGAAAGCCAAATTCTAATCTCGGACATACCCTCTACTAGTTGTGCTAATTAAAGCAAACAGACTGAACTTTCTTATCTCTTCATTTACAGAATGGGTTTAGTAATACTTGCTCTACCAAAGTCAAGGAATTATTTGAGATTTTAATAAGAAAACAGCATAGGGACACCTGGGTTGCTCAGCAGTTGAGCATCTGCCTTTGGCTCAGGGCATGATCCCGGGGTGCTGGGATCAAGTCCCACATCAGACTCCCTGGCAGTGGCCTGCTTCTCCTTCTGCCTATGTCTCTGCCTCTCTCTCTGTGTCTCTCATGAATAAATAAGTAAAATAAAATAAAAAAAGAAAGAAAATGGCATAAAAGTGCTGGGACATCATGAAGCATTACTCAAAATAAAGATGATTATTACTTCCAGCTGTAGTAAATAATTAACATACAGTAAATGGGAAAGGTGGCAGTGTGAATCCATACTCCATAAGTCCCCATGGCAAGGGACTTAGGACAGAAAGAATTAGATAGAATGCTTTCTCTCTCTCTCTCTCTCTCTCTCACACACACACACACACACACACACACACACACACACCCTAATCATTCAAAGTCAGCTATGAACATTGGGTGATGAAAGAGTAGTACTTTAGAGCAAATTAAAGATATTCTTTCATTCATTGAAGAAAAAATTCTTAGTATTTAATATATCAGTTGATAAAATATTTCTTTCTTTTTATATGCATACATGAGAAAAATAATAAAATTAGAACTCTACTTCATACCATTCACCAAAATGAAATCTACATGACAAGAAGAAAGAATTTTTTTCATTTAAACCAACCAGAAAAAAAAAAAAGATGACTAAACATCTCATATGAAAATGAAAACTTTCTGAGCACAAAAGCAAAGGTAAAAATCATAAAATAAATCACTGATAGAATTTAATGAAATTAAAACTTTATGTATATCAAAACAAAATTAACAACAATTAAAAGGCAGATAAAAAAAAAGGCAGATAGATGATGAATTGGGGAAATACTGATAACATATTTACATAGTATTAGTATTCCTTTTTTTAGGATTAGTATTCTTAACATACAAATAACTCAAAATCAATTAATATAAACATTACAATAAAAAATCTGATGACAATATAATCAATAAAACATATTTTTAAAAGATCAATTTCACCATAATGAAATGATAAATTAAAATAAAGCATAATCATTTTTCTCCTATCAGCTTGGTAAAGGTTTCAGGAAGCCCAGCATAACCATAAATGACTGATGGGAATTTAAGTTGTTACAGCATCTATAAAATGTCATTTGGCCATATAAAATAAATTATCTCATTTGTTTAAGATATATTTTCTGAGTGTTAATACAAATCAGATACTCTGCTACAGACTGGGGAGACAATTCATGCAAAATCCCATCAAAAAGCTCATGATCTGGTGGGGGAAACAAGCATTAAATTGTTTTTACAAATAGCTGTAGTAATGTAGCACCAGTAAGAGATGACTGAAAGAAGGAAATAGGACTTGAGATCTATTTTGAATATAGATTCCGTAGACCTTAATGTGCAGTATTTGCTTCAAGAACAAGTCTCTAACTTGAGCAAGTGACCAGTGAGTCACCTGGGTAGGCAGTGGCTCACTCATTAATAGAGGTCAAACCTCAGAGATGGAAGGGTGGGGGAAGAGGAGGAAGACATTGGGTCTGAAGATGTTAGATGTGTCATGCCTGTGAGACATTGAAGGTGAAGATGTGAAAAAGACAGGTCAGGAAAAAGATATGTATGGCCAATAGAAATTTTGAATTGTCAACATACAGTTTATATTAAAGGATTTTTTTTATTTAAAGGATTTTATTTATTTATTCATGAGGCACAGAGAGAGAGGCAGAGACATAGGCAGAGGGAGAAGCAGGCTCCATGCAGGGAGCCGGACGTGGGACTTGATCCTGGGTCTCCAGGATCACACCCTGGGCTGAAGGCGGCGCTAAACCACTGAGTCACCCAGGCTGCCCACGGTTTATATTTAAAGCCAAGGGAGTAAATAAGATAGGCTAAAAAGAGAATAGAGAGAGAAATTGGTGAAATTGCTGAATTATGGAGGAAAAAAAGGGTGGGTGCAACATTTCTGAGAAGTCAAAAAAATACAAGAATAAAAAGTGTCCTTGGGATTCTGCAACCTGGAGGTCATTGGTGTTTTAGTGAAAGAGTTTCAATCACTCTATTTCTAGGAATTTATTCAAAGGAAATAATTAAAGGAGCACAGAAAGCATTGGGTACAAAGATGTCACAGAATCATTTCTAATAGGAAACTATTAGAAATTATCTAAATGAATGAAAAGAAGTATTTAATTAAATTATGTTTCTTCTATAAATAGAATACTGTTTAGCTATTCAAAATGGTTTTGAAGACTATTAAAGTATACAGGGAAATTTTCATGACAAAATGTTTTACAAATCAGACAAAATATATAGCATGATTTCAAATTTTGTGAAAATGCAAATGCGAATAACATAAACTATATTTGAAAGAAATATATCAGATTCATCTCTGTGTAAAGTTATTGATGATTCTATTTTCTTATTTTTTTAAGGTTTTCTCAATATTTCTACTGTGACTATGGGTTACTTTAATAGAGAAGAAACCATAAGTTATATACATATTTTAATAAGATTCTAAAGATGCTACCCATGTACCTCTGAGCTCCCTAGAGTTTTTAGTGATACTAAAGTCAATTTTTACAATTCAAGCATAAGTTTCAAATGATGTGTCTGACCGGGCACCTGGATGGCTCAGTGCTTGAGCCTCTGCCTATGGTTCAGGTCATAATTCCGGGGTCCTGGGATCAAGTCCTCACTGGGCTCTCTGCGAAGCCTGCTTCTTCCTCTGCCTAGGTCTCTGCCTCTCTTTCTGCATCTCTCAAGAATAAATAAATAAAATCTTTAAAAAAAAATGATCCATCTGACCAATCCAAATGGTTTTTTTATAATAACAAATGTGGCAAATATTGGTCCAAAATTTTTTCACATGCGTAAAAAATCCAAAAATAGCAAAATTAAATCCCTCAAGTCAATAAATAGTATTCAGTAAGAGTTTACTGCACATATAAAACAGCTTCTGAGCTGCAAGTTTTCAAATTCAAAGACTGATATGAAACTCAGGGACGTGAAGTTACCAAATGCCTTACATAGTGAAAATGAGGAAGCTATTAACTCTTTACAATGATGGGTTATTACAACTCAAGTTTTTAGATGGCAGGGTACTGGTTAAAAGTGATCGTCTCATATAATTTTTAGGAAGATGACTTAAGTTCCTTTTATGATTGTCAGAGGCATTTACAAGTTAAGTTTAGCTTATGTTCATGAAATAAGCTAGTTTGCTTAAGGAGGCTAAATGGTTTTGTCTGCTTGAGAGGATTCTCAAGTCTGGTTTCGATTTTGTTTTTAATTTTAACACATAAAATAAGCCTATGTTATAGGAAAGAGATGGGAGAGAATGTATGACCCAAGGGACAGTCAAGGAGAAATTCTAATGTTACATAACAAAAATTCAATTGAGTAAATTTGGAGATCACATTGGCTTTATTCAATAATTTAGGAATCAAGCAGCATCTCATCTAGCAATATAAAGGAACTCTACCAAGCTGTGGAAAAAGGAAGTTTTTTTTAAGTTGGAAAGGGTGCAGAAAAAGGAAGTTATTGGTAAATAACAGATTGATTCAGACCAAGTCCCCTTTCTAAGGGGAATGGATGGGATCTATGGAATAGATTGTTTTACTAGTGCTGACCAGGTAATCCCATGTTGACTGGCTTAAGGTTATATTCCTTGGGATTTGAAACTGCAATTAGATTAGGTAAATCTTGATTTACTGACATGGGATTTAGCACAAGTAACTCTATTTTGGTCCTGCCATCTCTCCATTTAACATTCAAAAAGAAATAATCTCTTAGGTTTCTTACAAATACCAAACCCTAAACTCAGGAAGGCCAGCCCCTTGCATGCCTTCAGAAGAGCTGCAGAAACAGAGTGAATGAGCAAGCCTCACATCTCAAGCCAAGACACTTCCATTTCTATTTCTTTAGCCAATTTAGCTACTGAAACTGCTAACCGGTCGAAAAGCCAGAAACTCTCTACCAAGAGTTAAATTTCTGTATCTCTCTTTCTAATGTGGTATAAATTAAACTAGCAAACATCAGAAAGAAAAGGACAATAATTGATCTAGGCTTCTGGCTTCAAAACTCAGTGTTCAAATCCACTGCCTATCAAAATGACACTTTAGGGAGGAGGCTAATACATTTAGATAATAGCTTCCAGCTAAAAAACAAAAGAGCAATAGAGTAGGTTTTGAAAGGGTCATTGAGTTTCTGGCCTGGAGCAAGTCACTTTGCTTTTCAAAAAAAAAAGAAAAAAAAATCAGTTTTCTACACTGTCAACATGCTTTCAAAACAAGAATTGAAAAAAAAAAAAAAGAGGAAGTTTGTGATAAAAGACAATACCTCCTTGCAAAAAAGAAAAAAAATGTATGGTAAAACAATTATAGAAAATAGACAAAATTTTCATTACACAACCCCATCACAGATACACACACACACACACACACACACACACCTGTCAAAGATAGATGCCTGCTTCTTCATTCTGGATTGAAAAAATATTGAAAACCTGGTGGCAAAAATTACTGCCAGTATACCAAGACAAAGTTTGAGATAAGAAACCTAATATTTTGTTACAAACATCATACTTTGTTATTATTATTATTTAGATTTTATTTATTCTTGAGAGACACAGAAAAAGAGGCAGAGACACAGGCAGAGGGAGAAGCAGGCTCCTCGTAGGGAACCCAGTGTGGGACTTGATCCCAAGACCCCAGGACCAGGCCCAAGGGAAGGCAGACACTCAACCACTGAGCCACCCACGTACCTCCCAACACCCTTCTTTCTGAACACTTCATATGTACTTTTCTACCCAACCATATGCCCTCGAAAGTTCTCCAGCACTACTTATTAACATGGAAATCCCTTGGTTCTACTTCAATATACCTTAAACTGAGGTTATCCTTTATTATCTGCTTTGCTTGCTTCCAAAGAAATTCTGCATTGAAGCAAAGAACTTAAAAAAAAAAATTCAAGTATAAGTTCATCTGTTTTGTAATAACTTCAATCATAAAGGCTAATAAGGAAAATCACCTTTTTAATGGAAAGCATACATTAGCACATTTAAGTTTGTAATGTTAGAATATCTTTCTTGGTAATCTTACCGCCTTTCTTATTAAAAACCTATCATTTTTTAGTTATATTTAACTTTCTGCCTCAATTCTTAAGAGACATTAAATGTCTATCTTTCATTCTGACAGACTTCCAACTTTCCAAAGTTTTCATCAAAGTGGACTGTTAGTAGAAGCTTTAAGATAATTTACTCAGCATTTCCTTCTACTCTTTATCTCCTTATTACTATTGACTCAGTGTCCAGTAGGTCTCTAAAATATATCTGCAAAGTATGATAATCCTCTCAACAGACAGAATTGCTTATTTTCTAAGTAATGGTTAATTTTGACCACAGTAATACAAGAACTTACCCGTGATTTTAAAAGATTTAGCCAACTTATTAAATCTAAAAGATTTTTTTTCTGATTATTTAAAAGCTGATTGATACCTGAAACTTTAGTTTGATATCAAAGCAGAATATTTAATTTATTAGTTTTACTTGCTCCCTAAATCTAAGGACAGGTGCATACACAGACCAACTAGACCAGGATTTCCAAACGCAAATGCCAGCCAGAGTCAAGAAGGTCAAGAATGTGAGAAAAGAAGAACTGCATTTCTCAGTAAGATGACAGGACCCACTAAGGAGGTCACTACCTCTCAGCACTAGCCAACTTTTGCCAGGAGGGATCATGGACCAGATGAAACCAAGACTTTGGATTTACCAAGAAAAGCTAGGAACTCAAATTTATATATATTAGCTACTAATGATTAAGAAGAAAAATAAAAACTCTGAAGGTTAAACCAAACAAACAAACTAAAAATGTTTGTGGCCCATGTCCAGCCACCATTTTGCTTCTTGTGGTGTAGAAATCCATACATGAAGTAACTTGGTGAAAATTTTTCTCACACTATGCCTGAAACTCCCACTGTACTTCCTCCTTTAGACTATAAATGATATAAAAGATATAAATGAGAGGCATCTGGGTGGCTCAGTCAGTTAAGCATCTGCCTTCGTCAGGCTCCCTGCTCAGTGGGGAGTCTGCTTCTCCCTCTCCCTCTACCCCTCCACCCAGCTTTCTTTCTCTCTTGCTCTCAAATAAATAAATAAAATCTTTTTTTAAAAAAAGATATAAATTATGGTTAAATGTAATTATGCTGACAGGAAAAACATGAATAATAGCATTTATCATACTATCTTAGCTTATAAAATCAGAAAAAAATTAACCTGAAACTAACATAAATGAAACACAGAATCAATTAATCAACTGATAAATACAGTATAGAAGGAGAGTTGCTCATTTTTATTTTCATTGATCATGTTAAAATTAAACACTATGCAGAGCATTCAAACATTTAATAATCATATTATTAAACCACCACCAAGTCTTGGCAACCAAGACGCAACAAGGAATCAAAGCAAAAGAGGAATTTTAATAGGTCAGCAGCTGGTGTTTTTTGCAAGCCAATTTGTTTATAGGTATTGGGTAGCAAACTAGAAAGTTCTTACAGGACTCAAAAAGGGGCCAAATACTGAGATAAACCTAAATTACATATCCCAAGTACCATGAGGTCAACTCCCCCAATCTTCACTTCGATTACTTCTAATCTACTTGCACTCCTTTGTTTTTTTCTGATAAAGCACAAAATTCTCCTTTATTATGGCACTTACCATAAGCCGGCCTGTACTATGGTTAATTGTGTTCACTTGAACAACTGGAGGGCAGGAAAAGGTTATGTAATTATCACTAGCATACCTAGCAGAGTCCCTGATAGAGGACACTGGCTCGGCTCCATAAACTCTGACATGAATCAGAATAATGGTGGCATTTCCTAATGCTTACTGGTAGCTCCTTCTTCTTTAGCTATTCTCCACTAAACATCTGCTCTAGCTTCTTATCTGGCTCTGCTGCCAGCCTTATCAAGAATGGTCTCACTTCTCCCATCAGAATCTGCCATGAAGAAACTGTTTACAGAGTAGGCTTTTCATAATACTCTTACACTGGCTCTAATGTTGTGTTTTGGTATTGAAAATGGTCTTTTAAAAACTAGCTTATCCTTCACATTTTAGAAGTTATTCCTGATATAAAATTTTCCCAATCTCCTATAAAACCTAAAAACTATTAAAACTGTCCAGGATAGCCAATAATCTTCCTAAGGTTTTATGATGATAAAGACTTGAGCTCTGTCACATTTCACCTCTAAATTTTCTAGTTTTGCAAATTCCTACCTCTTCATAACCATTATTTAACTCTCTCTTAGGACACGATTTGGTCCCTAACAGGTACTGACTCTTCTTTCTGGCAGCTCAAAGACACCTTCATCCATAGCAATAGACAAGTTTTAATTTCTTTTCTCTCTGCTAAAATAGCTGCTAAGAGAGATGACATTGCTGAAAAGTGAAACCAATTCTTCAGTTGCCCAATAAATCCCTGTGCTTGAGAGGGCATCCTGAAAGCCTACCAGTGACCTCGGGAGAGCACAGAATCTCATTGTGCTTGAAAAGAACCTTGACAGAAGAAGCACACAAGATTGGTGCTTGTTAAACTTTAGTGTGCATATGTGTATGTGTGTACATATGACTTACTGGGGATCTGGGTAAATGCCCATTCTGACTCAGCAGATCCAAGTCTTGTATTTCTCACTTGCAACTGGGTGCTTCTGTCTGGACCACACGTACCACATACACCACACTTTGAGTACCAAGCATCCAGACAGTGCTATGAACTCTTCTCTGATGCTTTTTCCACTTTTCTTTCCTCCAAAGCACCCACCAAACACTGCAATAACCTGTCCAAGCTACCATCCATGAACTACCCCACCTCAGTTCCTTATTATCCTCTATCCATCCTCTGTATGATTCCTGTAGGGGCCTGCCCTCAGTAGGTCACAACATTGCAAGAGAAAGCTAGTCAACTAACTCACATGAAATATTAATAGCTGTTTTTTGACCTATCCTTTATTTTACCAATCTCTAATTGATCCAGAGGCAGTGAGAGAAAGATTCTAGAGCTAGGATAGGGCCTTTTTCTGGACTCCTTAAATAGCAATCCATTGAAGCTACCTAAATTCACCTGTGTCAGCTGATTCACTTTTGCTCTTGTACTACACTGGAAATTTCCATTATTTGGCACCTCTCAAGTTCCTCTGCCTGGAGCAACTCTGATTCTCCTTATTTTCTCCTAACCCACAGGTTGCGATGCCATGACAGCTTACTCAGGAACTGAGACTGTTAGAGAGGTTGAAGAGTTTCTGAAATCCTATCAGACTTGGCAATATTACAGGGATAAATCAGACACAGAAGAATGTTCAACTTTTGGCTGAAATGAGAATGTCTTTATCTAAATTCCATTAAACCTGGCACCTCTCAAGAGAGTTCTCCGACAGGAACAAAACTCAAACACAGTGTCTGCAAGCCTGCCAAGTTCCCCTTATCGGAATAACCTTCGATTTAGGGCTGGTCTATATCACTGACTTTAGAAAATTACCTGTCATTCCATTTTTGCTTCTTGTGTAATTTAGGTTTTGTTATTGTCAGGTTCAAGTATCATTTACAGCATAACATTAAAATTCCTTTATGGTCATTATTTTAACCTCCATAAACATACATGTCCATGAATGAGAAGGAGAAGAGATTTTAAAATTAAAAAATTTAAAGACTGCATGATTAACTGTTCTTGTACCAACACAGAAGAAACCCCAATTTTGGTTATATTTGTTCTTGAGAAATGTTTTGAAGCAGAGTTGAAGGTTGGGTCCTCCATGAGGACACTCCATCCATGGATGAAAGTGTCCTTCCTCTTTCATGGATTAACCATCAATAGACACAGGACACATCAAGACAACAATAAATGAACCGTTTCACTAGGCAATGAAAAATAAGAGGATTACCAGAATAGGAATCAGAGAAAGTAGGATATTTGTATCAGGTTTCTTCCTTAATCCACTAGCGTGATTCTGATTAAAGCTCCTATATTTGCCTCTTTAAACAAAGATTATCTTAATTATCCTAATGATTTTTTCAACAATTATTTAGAAAAGCATTGCCTCACTTTCCCAATTAAGCAAACAAAAATAGGATGTGATTTTACAACATGGGCAGGATGAACTCAGCCCCATCCCAAGGTCAGCAGAGCAAGGCACTGACAGGCACTTCTCCTGAACTCCTAAAGGCGCACGAACTGTTTCCTACTTTTCCAATTCTGGAACTCCCCAATTCTTTCTCCTTAACCACAGAAAAGTTGAGACCAAAAATGTCAGTCTAAAATGGTATACACTGGGCATGGTAGAGTGATGTGAGGAACCTCCTATACTTCTGAGTACGTCTAAAGCTGACCAGCCTTAAAAGCTGGGATGTTCAATCTCACAAAATCCTGGTTACCTATGTGACTGAATTATCAAGAAAACTCCCAGCTGGCTTCAAGGCTCTGGCTTGGAAGGAATAAGCAAGAAATCATTAGTTATGGAGCACACACAGCAAGCATGTGCTGGGAAGTTATATAAATCCAACTAGCTCTCTAAATCTGAGATTTAGAGCTAGAATCCTGGGATGACCTCTTAGCTTCCCACCAGCAGCCTCTGTGGGGTATGAAAAAAAAGAAGCAGTGAAGCTAAGGCAAGTTAGAAATCCACTGTGATGGATTCCTCTGTGACCTTGGAGGATGAAGAGAGGGCTCTCGGGTGAAAGCCCTGGAAGCCTGCAGCTGTGGTGACTGCCTAGCAGTTGTGAAACATAATCCCAGAGTCAGGAGCAGCATCTAACAAGCATGAGCTGCTTGCAGGTTCCATATGTCATCCTTAATAAATGCATATTAGGTGTCTATCATGTGCAGGGTTCCGGTCAGACAGAAGGAGAGATAAGTATAGCAAGGTCCTTGCCCTGTTATCCTCTTGTTTACTTTATCTATAAACACCACTCAACCCCTTGGCCCCCAAGAAACTCTTAGTGAGCATCTGTTGAAAAGGCATATAGCCCAGAACTGAGAATGGGAACATTTCAATAGATTAAAGGACAAGAGCCAACAGATCCACTTATAAATTAAAAAAAAAAAAATTGGAAGAAAGAATTGTAGACAGAAGTTGGCTTAGTGAGTCTGGAAATTAATCAAGTTACCATCAGTATTATCTGGATTTCAAAGACATGGCATTTTCAGAAATTGCCTTCTCTTAATTATAGAATGCCTAAGTTTTCCTTCCTGAAAATTACCAATTCATGGAATAAAATATGTTATATATACAATATATGGAGATGTATTTCTCCTCTATTCTGAACTCACATGAAATCTGGTCTGTTCTGTTTGAAAACACACTTAACAATACGCAGTTTTACAAATATCACCAACACTTGATTATTTTATATCACTTCTTCAGGAAGTAGGCCTAAGGTAAAATGACAGAAATATGTTTTACTCTTCACTCAGCAAAGACCATTATATGCCTAAGGCAAGCAATTATTTGCCAGACTAAACTATTAAAATATTTTATGACTCAGAACCGATTGTCAACAGTATAATGCAAATATTTTAGGAAGCTTGATTACATAAGACTAGCTCATGAATGAGAAGTTCAAAGTATATTTATTTAATAAATATAATAAATATGTATGTTGATCAATAAAATATTAGAGGTAGGTTAGGTTTTTTAAGGCATTTCCATTGCAAAACAGAAAAACAGCTATTGCCGTTATAGTGCATTTTGCTGTTCAATGTCCTCTACATTAGTAAAGTAGAATATTACCCAAATATATAGAAAGCCATACCCTAGAATAGATAAAGACAAGGGTCAGCAAACATTTTCTGTTAGAAGCCAGATAGTAAATATTTTAGATTTCATAGGCCATATAGTCCCTGTGGCAACTACCCACCTCTGCAGGTGCAACACAAAAGCAGCCACACATAATATATAGAATGAATGTAGCTGTAAGCCAATAAAACTTTATTAACTAAACAAATGACAGGCCAGATGTGATCAATAGACCATAGTTTGCTAACTCCTCAGTAAAGCCAAACCCCAGTATAAAAATTGAATCCCATAATGTTGTCAAGATTTACCTAATCATTTTAGCATTTGAAGTTTACTCCAACTGCATTTTCAAATTATACTGACCTTGTATTTTCACAAATAGGTAGGGAACAAAAAATTCTGATTAAGCATTAGGTCAACAGTTTTTTAATTAGTATCCATTAAACAAGAATACATCACATAATATTACGCTATTAGATTATGTAGACAACTGCATGAAAAGTGAATAATATTCTGCCAAAATATTATAATCATGACACATTTCAGGATCCTAAAATAGGCTGAAATGTAACATACACAATTTTCATTATATAATATTGCTAAAATATAATTTCAAAAAGGCAAATTGTGGCTCTCAAGCAAATATAGAATGAACATGTTAGAAGATTTTATTTAACTCGTTATTTAATGAGAAAACCAGTAAGATGGCAAAACTAATCCAAAGAGCATTTGAAAAGGTGTATGTAGGTAATTTAATAAGAAAATGTTAGGATAAGATTACTGAGTTAGATTTAAAACTGGTTAATGACCAACAACAGAGGTTATCTGTCCCACTGGACAGAAATTATTTGCATATCTACCTGACAAAAATCTGCAAGTTAAACTTTGTCCAACAGAGCTGTGAAAGGCTCATTCAGTAGAAGCCCATCACTGCATGGAAAGAACACCCCATAATCTCCTTTACCTGTTTGGAAGTTTCACATAATTTTCCTGACAATATTGGAGATTAGCCTATATCTTCTCTGCATCTATGAAACATCCCGAAATGTATTAACACATTCTAAGTCTTACCTTATTGTCCTATATTTTTTCCCCATTAAGAAAACAGAGTTAGAAAATAGGTGACCTTCTCTGCATCATAGCACTATGAAGACTCAAAAAATTAATGACAACAAACAGCCTTCTCCCAAGTTGCTCTGCACACCCATGTCCTTGGGCTTTACTGTTCTGAGAGTCTATTTACACAGCCAACGGTGGACAGCTGAATGGATGATGGGATATTAGCCCCATGGAATAACCGCAGCTGTTGCCGTCATGTTGTAGAAATATTTATTGGCATGAAAATATGTTCACAATACATTCACAGGTGAAAAAAGTAAGCTACTAAATGGTGCAGATAGGCATTTCTTTCTGTATGTACATTTTCTCAGTTTTCTGCATTACTTTTAGTTTAAAAGTTTATAGTTTTTAAAGTTTAAGATTCTCTCCCCATTCCTGTCATGTAAATCGTGCTTAATAACTTCCTTGCAAAAAGTCCTCTATGGAATGGTGGGAAAAAGGTAACTTTGCAGTGGAGAAACTTGATAAACATGACCTCAGCCAGGTGGTCAAGGTCAGTATCAACAGTGATAACCCATGTTGGTGGTATGTACCCTTGTCAAGATGTGATGAAATGGCATTTAATCTATGTGATCTTCCCCTTCAAAACCCATAGCCCTGGTCTAATCACGAGAAAAATTTCAGACTAATCTGAATTAAGGGGATATTCTAAAAAATGCCTAAATTATACTACTCAAAACTATCATGGTTATCAAAAACAATAAAAGTCTGAGAAACTGCCACATCTGAGAGGAGCCTAAAGGAGACATGATGGCTGAATTTAATATAGCATCCTGGAACAAACAAAAGGACATTAGGGGCATCTGGCTGGCTCAGTCAGAGGGGCATATGACTATTGATTTTGGGGTTGTGAGTTCGAGTCCCACATGAGAGGTAGAGATTACTTAAATAAATAAAAAAATTTAAATCTAAAACTTTTAAAATTTAAAAGTTTATTTATTTTTTTTTTAGATTTAAGAATCGCTATTTTTTGCATCATTATTTTTTCACTCAAATTTCTTTAAAATTTTTCATTCTATTTCATTTCATTTTATTTCCATAAGATATTTTAAGAAAGGGAGGCATATTCTGTAAATTTATGTATTTTCAAAGCTGCCTTCTCAAGTCTCAAATTCTCTTTTCTCAGGAAAAGAATGCTTATATATGTGTCACACCACAATATTTTAAACCTTTACTTAAACATTCCCTTTAAGAGAATTTTCCATGAAAAATTATAATTTTGTTTTTTTTTTTAAGATTTTATTTATTTCTTTATTCGAGAGGGAGAGTGTGTGTCTGTGTGTGTGTGTGTGTGTGTGTGTATAAGAGAAAGCATGAGCAGGGGCAGAGGTAGATGGAGAGGGAGAAGCAGGCTCTCTACAAAGCAGGGATTACTGGTGTGGGGCTCCATCCCAGGATCCCAGGATCATGACCCGGGAAGAAGGCAGACATTTAACTGACTGAGCTACACAACCCAAGAAGTGTAACTTTGATATAATGAGATTTAGAATTCTTCATAAGGCTCACATGGTTGATTTCTTATCACATCAACTATCTTCTGTAATAATATTTTACTTTATGAATATCACTCTGATAACCTAAGTTTAATCAATGCAGCTTTATTGGTAAGGTAAGAAATGAACATATGAAATGCAGGTTTTGCTTTATAAACATTCCAGAACAGGTTAATGTGACAGAGGAATCAAAAAGCGAGAAGTCAGAGTTGATTTGTGTCTCAAACTTCACTCCCTATTTATTGAGAAGTCAAATTATTTATGTGCTAATTTATTTTAAGCATAAATAATATGATATATATGTAACTTAATTTTAATCTATATCCCCACAGTGGCATATTAGTGTTTGGAAAAACCCTCCATTCAGAAATCTACATAACAGAGGAGTCCACTTCAAATGCCATCTTTGAAATCAATATCAGAATATCGTTAATTAAGTATATCTGGAAAACGATTTTCATGGGTGAAATAAAAGATGTTCAATGGTATTTTACCTGATTATATAGATTGCACCACATTTGAATGAAGTAGGTATAAAGTCGGGAAGCCCAACACTCTAAGCCTACTGCTCCATTGGGTTCTCGGTCCTCCCCATTCCCCAGGTGACCTTGTCGTCTGACTGCCCCAGAACACTGGTTGGTCCACTAGACCAGAGGATCATTGTTTGTGTCCAGGTCAGTAGTATTTAAAATACTATTTTAAAGTAAAAACAAACATTTGTCAATCACCTACTGTATGTCTGACACTGTTCTAAGCCTCATACATCTAGATACTCATTTGGTCTCTCTAAATCCTCTAAAATAGGCAAAGCTATATATCGCAAAAAAAGAAACAGGCACAGAGAGGTTATTTGACTTGTTGAAGTCTCACTACCAGTAAGTGATGTGAAGGAAAGAAGCTCTCCTAACTCACTGAACTTTATTATGTCCTGTATTCTAAAAATTAGAAAGTCCAATAATAATATCTTTAAAATGTTGACTCCCTTGATTATACCAGGGTGATATGAAAGCTCCAAGGTCACACTCTCCTCTGTTCTTCTGAAGCAACACTTGAATCCCTTTTATTTCAAATGGTTTGTTTATGGTGATACCCCTTCGTTTTAAAATGTTTGTCTAAATCTCTTTTGCAAATGTTTATTTGACCTTTTTTCATTGGATCTCCTAAAGTTGTGAAAGTAATACTTTGCTTTTATTTTTTTTAAAGATTTTTTTAAGATTTTATTTATTTATTCATGAGAATACACAGAGAGGAGAGAGAGAGAGAAAGAGGCAGAGACACAGGCAGAGGGAGAAGCAGGCTCCATGTAGGGAACCCAACGTGGGACTCGATCCCAGGTCTCCAGGATCACTCCCTGGGCTGCCGGCGGCGCTAAACTGCTGAGCCACCGGGGCTGCCCAATACTTTGCTTTTAAAGTGCTATATTGAAAACGATTGTGTGATAATCCATGGACTCTGGTCAAAATGATTGAGCCATCATTTTAGCCTCTAAAGTGACAAATATCAAATAAATTTCCACATTGCACTTTGGTGTAGTCTTGGCCTGACCTGGCATAATAGATCCTGACAAAGAAGAGATTGGCTATAGGAAAAAGAATCTCATGTAAAAAAATCTCACAGAAAAGATCTCGTGAAAAAAAATATCACTTCCAAAAACCTTCCTTGAGAAGTTTTCACTTCAAAAGGCTTTCATCATTTCAAGTAGGAATCATACTGAGCCCATCTTCTGTGTTTGCTTGTTCTATCTTCTATTCCTTCCCACCACTTAACATATTTTCTGTAAATATTTTACAAATCATTTTTTCTAGGTAGCCTATTTTCATAAATAGGCAAGACCTACTTAAAAAAAAAAAAAGATTTATTTTAGAGAGAGAGAACATGAGTGGCAGAGGAGATGGGAGGAGGGAGAGGGAGAGAAAGAATCCCAAGCAGACTTCTTCCCAATGTGGAGTTTGATTGCATGACTTGAGATCATCACCTGAGCCAAAACCAAGAGTCAGATACTTAACTGACTGAACCACACAATTACCCCCAACAAGACCCACTTTTTATGGGCATTCTCTGTCCAACAGTCAGAAAAGTGCAGCCCCAGCCTTGCACAATTATTTTTAACCGAATGGCCAAATGGACTCCATTCTGAATAATTGGTATACTAGAGATGACCCAAAGTATTCCTTTGATTACTTCTAGGACCATCAATGACATGAATCACCTAAGAGAAAACAGTTTTTTGTTTTTTTTTTTTTTTTTTGCCTAATAGAAAAATTTCATCCAAAAAAAAAAAAAAAGAAAAGAAAAGAAAAGAAAAATTTCATCCTGGCCAGATAAGGTCTGGTATCTATGGAAGAAGAAGCATACAAAAGAAAACCAAATTTTAGTTGACTCCTCAGATGCTGGAGTCTGGAAAGCTTAATGAGTACAGAGAGACAAGAGACAGAGTAAGACACAGAGAGACAGAGATAGAGAGAGAAGTTGGGGATAACCTTGTAAATCTATTAAAAGCCCCCATTCTCCATCCTTTATGGGGAGGCTCAGGTCCTCCCACCAGGCTATGGGAGGAAACACCTAACTGTGAAACACCTGGTATTGATGAAGAGTATCCAATAACCTCAATAACCTTATACTTTGTTCCTAGACTGATGAACCACCCATGCAGTGAGCCCCTACCAGCTTCCAGATTTCCTTCTTCAGAGATGCCAGAAAAGTTTCTATACAATTAGTTCAGCATAAGATTAAATATTCAAACATTATTATTGAAGTTCCTAAGCCCTGAGGAGGTCACACCTTAGAAATAATAGCCAGTAGTGGCTACTCTGCTTCAGAGTGAATGGAACAAAGATCAATCCCTAGGAAAAGTCTATCTTTCAGAAACCAATTCCTTTGCTGTCCATTCCTTAACTTTAACTTTTAAATGATAGGAAGTAGATCAAAATAACCATTCTCCTAAAGTAAGCCTGAATTGCAAAGGACTGTGAGATAAAAAAATTATTAGTCCAGCAGGAAACAGTGAGTACATGTTGATATCCAAACAAGTTTAATTGTAAGCAACTCTGCTTCAGGTTGCAATGTAATTTCTCTTTTATAGATAGATACAATTAGGTGTTCTCCCTAAAAATACATACATACATACATACATGCATACTTGCTTGGATAGTTACAAATATAAATTTACTGAATTACAGATGATGTTAAGAATTTTTTAAAGAATCTTAACTGCCTTTTTGGGAAGCAATACTCAAATACATTTACCTTACAAAATTTCTATTTTTAAATGTATATGGTTAAAAAGTATAAAATATGTTGAATCTATATTAGAAAATTTTGATGACTTCTGCACAGCAAAAGAAACGGTCAACAAAACTAAAAGACAACCTACAGAATAGGAGAAGATATTTGCAAATGACATATCAGATAAAGGGCTAGTATCCGAGATCTATAAAGAACTTATTAAACTCAACAGCAAAGAAACAAACAATCCAATTATGAAATGGGCAAAAGAGATGAACAGAAATTTCACCAAAGACATAGACATGGCCAACAAGCACATGAGAAAATGCTCCGCATCACTTGCCATCAGGGAAATACAAATCAAAACCACAACGAGATACCACCTCACACCAGTGAGAATGGTGACAATTAACCATTGTCACCTGTAAGGCAGGAAACCACAAATGTTGGAGAGGATGCGGAGAAAGAGGAATCCTCTTACACTGTTGCTGGGAATGTGAACTGGGGCAGCCACTCTGGAAAACTGTGGAGGTTCCTCAAAGAGTTAAAAATAGACCTGCCCTACGACCCAGCAACTGCACTGCTGGGGATTTACCCCAAGGATACAGATGCAGTGAAACGCCGGGACACCTGCCCCCCAATGTTTCTAGCAGCAATGTCCACAATAGCCAAACTGTGGAAGGAGCCTCAGTGTCCATCGAAAGATGAATGGATAAAGAAGATGTGGTCTATGTATACAATGGAATATTCCTCAGCCATTAGAAATGACAAATACCCACCATTTGCTTCAACGTGGATGGAACTGGAGGGTATTATGCTGAGTGAAGTAAGTCAGTTGGAGAAGGACAAACATTATATGGTCTCATTCATTTGGGGAATATAAAAAATAGAGGGAATAAAGGGGAAAGGAGAGAAAATGAGTGGGAAATATCAGAGAAGGTGATGGAACATGAGAGACTCCTAACTCTGGGAAACGAACAAGGGGTAGTGGAAGGGGAGGAGGGCGGGGCGATGGGGTGACTGGGTGAAGGGCACTGAGGGGGGCACTTGACGGGATGAGCACCAGGTGTTTTACTATATGTTGGCAAATTGAACTCCAATAAAAAAAAATATACAAAAAAAAAATTTTGAAGAAATATAACAGTTGATTTTTTTTTAGCCAGAAATACAACTAGTTGATTTTTTAACCAGATGAAATAAAACAATTAATTTCTTTTTAAGATTTTATTTATTTATTCATGATAGACATAGAGAGAGAGAGGCAGAGACACAGGCAGAGGGAGAAGCAGGCTCCATGCCGAGAGCCCGACGTGGGACTCGATCCGGGGACTCCAGGATCACACCCTGGGCCAAAGGCAGGCGCTGAACCGCTGAGCCACCCAGGGACCCCCAACAGTTAATTTTTAAACCAGATTCATACACATAAAGTGAGTGTATGAAAACTTAAAAAATAAAATAATCTAAAGCGCAGAAAGAAAAAGTTATCTTTGGTTTGGTAAAGACCAGCAACAAGCCAGTAATTGATAACAGGCTTGTGCCTGAGGCTAGCCTCTGAAAGTAAATAAAAAGAGAGGGAGGAAGGGAGAAAAGATGCCAGTTTACAATCTGCAAACAGCAAAGGCTTCAGCCCTCCAGAACTGGAGAAGGGGGTGTGACCTAATTACCTCCCTCTTTATTCATATTTTGTCTCATTTTTATTTCTCAAACATTCATGGCAAGTTTGAGGGTGTTTTCGTTGTTGCTGTTGTTGCTTCTGCTCTTTTAAACACCTCTGTTAGGAAAAACTTAGCCAATATAAGGAAAAAAGGCCAAAGGATGGCTCAGTCCTTTCATAGTTGTCCTGGAACATTGGTTAACAAGCCAGCTGCCTATGGGATTATACTTTTTGTTTGCCTTACTATTTACCATTGATTAAAGTTCAGACTCTGTGAAGTTAGGCATTAACTTGTAGAAGATTGATAAGCTGCAAATGTTTTTGATCTGGCAGAGATGTAAATAATTTCTACCCCATAGAAAATACACCCCCAAAAGATTAAAGCTCTATTGTCCCATTGGGCACCTAATTAATTACTCTTATTTCAGCATTCTTTTTTGAATCCTCCTCGGATCCAACTTTGCCACCCTGCTGGTTCCCTTTTTAAGGAGTTAAACATATCTTTGACTCACTTTACATTTGCATGAGAATTTTGTTTTTAACTATGTAAGTATTATATTTTGACATCTTTAAATCTAAAATTCCAATTTTAGAAAATATTGTATAATAAAAATGAAATTCTATTGGTTTACATAAGTTTTAAGAAATACAATTTTATATTGTACTCTATAGTTACAAGCGCAATTACTATAAAGTACGAAATTGGAAATCTTGAGCATGGTATATTTGTTCCATTTTAAGAATTTGAATTTCTGCACTATAACTAAAGAGCTAACATTTTATGTAAAACATGATATTTCTTTCATTTGAAATGAATTGTAACTGAAATGTGCTGCAGTTGTAAACCTGCATGTTTTTTATGAATACCATTCTAACAAGACCCAGATGATCTGAAAATTATATGAATCCACAGAAAAGTTTCCATTTGAATTTCTTGAGCATAAAATCTGCCACATTTTCCAATTATTTTTTAAATCGATTGCATTTTATTTTTATATACTCTTGATGTTTTTCTAACATTCTTAGTTGGATTTTAGAAGTCTGAATTCATAAGTCATAAGAGAATATCTCTTTGTATCTACCTAAAGGTTTCTGAAAAATAGTTGTGTTTATTAGACCTGTTATTAAACTAAGGACATCAATAATATATATGAAGTGGTTTTGACCCATTATTTTGACCCATCATGACCCATATATAGAAGCCTATATATCCATGTTTTTTGTTCTTTGATAATCGTAAGAGTTGTAACACAGGAATTATTGCCTTGATATTCCTGAAGCAAAATTAAAGACTTTGCCTGAATGGCTCAGTCAATTGAGAGTAGACCACCTGGCCCTCTGTTTGGGGTCAGGTCATGATCTCTGGGTGGTGGGATGGAGCTCCAAGGCAGGCTCTAAGTTCAGCAGGGAGTCTGATTGAGATAACTTCCCCATCTCCCCAACTCCCCACCCTACTTACTCTTGAGCTCTTTATCTCTTTCAAATAAAAAAATAAAATCTTAAAAAAAAAAAAAAAGACTTTGATGGCACTAGGTTAATATGATCCTAATTGGGAGATTTGGATTCATATACTTTAAACTTGTATAACAATGTAAGTCATGAGATGTTGGATTTTTAAGGGGATACGGTAATTGTAAAATAAAAAATAACTTGTAGCTCAGAAAAAGAAGCAAAATAAATTTTAAAACTTGAAAGATCAGGAGATGATTTAGCAGAGTTTAAAATATATACAACTAAATACATAAAATATATAGATTCTGATATTTTAGAAATTCAGTAATATTTATATTTATAAATATAGTTTAATTATATGTTTTTATTAGGGATGATGATGTTATAGATGATGTACAAATTTCAAAGATTGAGCTATTTGCATTTTATTTTATCTCAAGTAGAGCAGACTCTTCTCTCTTGAGTTGACAATAGCCACCAAGAAAAAAAACTAGCAGCTAAAAGTTTCCACTGCTTTAAGAATTTGGATTATGAGCTGATAATATACCAAAGTCCTCAAAATGAAGGCTAATGAGAACATGTGAACCAAACTATCAATCACTTGGTAATTATATAGACACACAAAGACTATACAATTCTAGAACAAAACAATTTACTGCAAATCCTTAGAGTAAATGCAGTTTAAAATTAAAAAGAAATACATAGAAAGTTTAGACTTTGTTCTAGTCATTTTCTTGTTTGTATTAATGTTGTATTTTTATGTTGGAACTATGATATTGTTAGTAAATAACTATGTTGATCGGGTTAGGAATCTAGAATTCTATAAGATATACACAAAAGTATACTATATATTGTATAGTACAAAAGAAAGGAGGCAATATTTTAAAATCAATAATTAAGTTTGGAACACTAATGATAGAATGGGATTGGAGATTTCCCAAGGGAAATACACCCATGAGGCAAAATTATCTCACGTCTTTATAAAATTTAAAAAACAATACAAAATGAAACTCCCCCAAAACTTTCTTTTCTAGCTCTGTTATGTCACTTCTAAAATGTCACTTCTAAAGCCAGGCACCAGGTTCTATGGCCTCCCATACTATTTTTGCCAGGCTTCTTAGAAAAATAGTTGATGCCTCGTCTAGGACAGGAAGGTACAAGGCAAATGAAGATCACTCTACTGGCCAATGAGCAAGAGAGCTTTTAAAGTTTATGAGATCACGTCAAAATTATACCAGAGCCAAACAAAATGAGGGTCCCATTGGCCAAAATTATGATAATCTGAGAATAAAAAGGAGAAAACTGGCTCAAGTTCATTGTCATACTTTAAATCTGAAAAGCCATAAATCCATAGTAATACATGAAAA
Source organism: Canis lupus dingo (assembly GCF_003254725.2). Classification (NCBI taxonomy): domain Eukaryota; kingdom Metazoa; phylum Chordata; class Mammalia; order Carnivora; family Canidae; genus Canis; species Canis lupus. The sequence goes on along the minus strand of NC_064265.1, from coordinate 39,601,627 downwards.
AGGCTAAAAAAAAATAACCTCAGAGAGAAGAGCAACAAAAAAATGGGGGTTTCTACCCAGTTTTATATTCAGCCAAGCAGATCTTACTGAATCATTTTTTATATCCATGAAGAGTATAGGAACAAATAATTATAAATACATCAGTGAAAAGGCATATTCTGATTCATGGAAAATATCAGTAAAAAGACTCCATAAGGTATGAGGTATAAGGTAATATATGAAGTATTTGGGACTGGGTGGCTCAGTGGTTGAGCCTTTGCCTTCGGCTCAGGGCGTGATTCTGGTGTCCTGGGATCAAGTCCTGCATCGGGCTTCCCCTGCTTCTCCCTCTGTCTATGTCTCTGTCTCTCTGTGTCTCTCATTAATAAAAAAGTAAAATCTTAAAAGAAAAGAATATGAAGTATTTTTAAGAACTGTATGATTTGAAGAATATAAAGGAATACATGATTATATGAGATCCCAAGACTTTGTATTTCCCAGGATACCAACATGAGAAAGAGACTGACTTGGGTGGGAATGGAAGATTCTACGGCTAAGCAGAAGAATTTAGGCAAGAGAAATAACTGGAATTCAGGGATATGGGCTATAGGATCATCATTCTCTTGAAGTTACAAGAATTATTAAAATAACAATCATAAATGGGGCTTAGTATATCGTTGAAAAAACCATATGGTTGATGTTCCACACATATACCTGTGACAGTTTTATATGTCAACTTGACTGAGCCACAGAGTATCTAGATATTTAGTGAAGCATTATTTCTGGATGTGTGTGTGAGGGCATTTCTGAGAGAAAGTAAAGCAGATGGCCCTCCTCCACGTGGGTGAGGACCTGAATAGATCAGAAAGGTAGAGGAAGAGAGAATTCTCTCTCTCCCTGACTGCTTGAGGTGAAACCAATTTTCCCCTGCCCTCAGACTGGACTTACACTCTAGGCCTTCCTGTGCTCAGGCCTTCATACTAGAACCTACACCACCGGTCTTTCTGGTTTCAGGCCTCTGGACTCAGAACACACCACTGGCTTTCCTGAGTCTCCAGCTTGCAGATGGAAGATTGTGGGACTTTTCAGCTTCCGAAACTGCGTGATCCAGTTCCAAATAATTGCCTACTATAACACGAATACAACATGACAACAAGGAAGTCTGGAGTAAGTGCTTGGAGGCACAGGACAAATAACCTCAGGACCATGTTGTATATTTTAAAAGACATTCCCTAATAGTAGCTATAGGAGTCATTCTGTCTTCACTTCCATGATAGTTGTAGTTTGCTGCTGCGTGACAAGAGGTCCCTTCTAACCCACGTCTTACCACATTCACCTTCCTCGAGTGTTTCTTACCATGAACCGTGATAGGGCTTGGAAAGGTAGAGTTAAGACTAAAATATATATAAGCATAAATGTGTGGATTTTTATACCCAAAAAGGAGATACTATGATGACAAAACCAGTCCCTACATCATCAACAGAAATGTGTATGAAGTGTTGTAAAATTTAAAATAGCAATTTGTCTTTAAAAAATCCTTTATTTTTACATATTTTCATGGGCGCTTCAATGTCCTACTGTTTTTTCGTCCTTCCAAAATAATACCATGATTCCCATTCTTTTCAATGTGCATCTGAATTTTTTTCAGGTCTGTATTTACTTTATTTACTGGGTCTCCCTTTTTTCAAATATATATTTTAATTTTCTCAATTCCCATTTAATTTAGTGTTAATAGTCCCATTTTCAAAGCACATACTTGAGTCATTTTTAGTGTCCTAAGAACTGAGGTGTCTGATTTCTGGCTGAGAGATTATCCCTTGTTTTTTCCTGCATGCAAATCTTATACGGGTAACGAAAGATTGATTTTCAAAAGCCTGAGTCTATAATCTTTTTCCATATCTGTGGCAGAACCTGGGCATAAAATCTGATATCTCATTGATTAATTGATGACAGGGGATAGGGTGTTTAAGGTTCAAGAAGGTTATATGGTACCCCTCCACCAATAAGTAATGGTTTGCTTGATAGAATTTGCCTAAGACTTATTCTCATTCTAATATACCCCTGGCACATGGTGGTGGGAAACAGACATGGCCTACAAGATCTTGAATCACCAGAAGTTCCTATTATTTATTGGAAGAACCTAATGATTGGTGAACAGCTCTGATCATGGCACAAGACTATTTTACTACATTAAGTATTCTTACTGACTAGATCAAAGTAAATCAATAATCAGAATTCACACTGTATTTTGTGCAATAATATTGGGCAAAGTGATTTTTCAGCTACTTTTATAAGCACCTAAAAAATAAACAGGCTGGGCAGCCCAGGTGGCTCAGCAGTTTAGTGCTGCCCTTCAGCCCAGGATGTGATCCTGGGGTCCTGGGATCGAGTCCCACATCGGGCTCCCTGCATGAAGCCTGTTTCTCCCTCTGCCTGTGTCTCTGCCTCTCTCTCTCTATGTCTCCCATGAATAAATAAAATCTTATAAATAAATAAACAAACAGGGTAAAGTTTGTCGATTAATCAATAAAATATGTTTAAATTTAACATATATTGATTTCTAGTCATGTAGTCCAATTTTTAAAAAGTCCATATGCCCCTGGAAAGCCAGGAGATCCTAGATCCAATTCTCTTCCTGTATTACTTTGAACAAGTCATTTGGAGCTTAGTACCTTTTTTTATCATTCCTGTTTCTTAAACTATTGTGGTGAAAATCAAATAAGACAAGATATGGGAGAGTCCTTCAAAAATTTTAAATCAAATAAATAAGGCTACAGCTCTCAACATCATTTTCCTACCAAAGCACACATAGCAGACGACATTAACATACACTATTAACTCCTATGAGAATATTGATGTATTTTACAAACAGTCACACAGTCCTACTATATTCTAGAGAGCATTCTCAGCAATTTGTAAATAACAACTCATTTAATCCACACCCCCCAAAAAGTAGATATCCTTATAATTTCTATTTTACAGATGAGGAGACTTAGGCACAGAGAGTCATGTAACTTGCCCAAGATCATGCAAGCAGATGAGTCACAGAATTAAAATATAAGCCTAACACTGTAACTCCTTAAGTACCATGGGAAATAATCTCTAACAAAAAAGAAGAAGAAGAAGTTGTTAATCATGCCACTGTTTCTGTTTGTTGTTTGCTTTTGAGTTTTCAGCAGTTATACAAAGTCACATGAGAGATAAAGTCAGCTATTTGAAGACCCCAAATGGTAATTTTTCATGGAGAAAATAAAAGGCCTGTTTTAAAAATTAAACTTTTTTTTAAAATGTCAATTTTTAAAATAAACTCCTCTCTTCTCACTTCAAGGTAATAATAATGATACAATCACTTGGGAGGTACATGGCATTGGAGTAGAGAGGGAAGTTTCCAGAGTTAGACTTCAGAATAACTTAGCACGGGAATGAATCCCTGAAAGATCCTGTAATTGTGAGACTTGAGTATTTCAGGTCAAAGAATAATTTTTGTGATTTTCCTCAATCAAGACCTGCTGCTGAATCATTTCCCACAGATTCAGGAACCCCAGGGCCTTTTATCTATTCTACATGGGAAAAAAAGAATTGGACATGATGCTTTTCAGGCTATAATATAAAATTCCTATGGTCTTTGTTGTTTTCTTTCTAATCAGACAGATAATGTTTTAATCATTTAAAAAAAAAAAAAACCAAAAAGAGATCTTTTTTTTCAAGCAGAAGTTCTAGTGATAGCTGCTTGTAAGGTATTTAGTGCAGTTTAGTAACAATGGATTTCCTCTTCAGCTAGTGTTGTCACTGGTAGACACTCCATTTTATGAATATTTCAGCAAGATAATGTTTCAGAAATGATGCCTTAACAATCCTGCATCCTTAACAGAAACAAAGAGCTGTAAGCACTAGAGCAAGAATAATGTCTCAGTTCTTATCATACAATAACCACTCCTGCTCATCAATGCCTATATGTGTCAGGTCCCCCACTCATCAAGGGAAAACAAGATAAATCATGGAACATGTCCTAAAAGACACCCCACAGCAGTGGTGGAAACAGTCGTAGGAGTAAATAACAGGATGATATGATTCGTGTTCTGACTCTGGCATATAAAATATTGTAGAAACACTGCAGGTGAATAGCTCCATCATCCTGGGGAATCACTGATGAAATGACCTTTAGTTTTGCCTTGAAGGGCAGTAGAATTTTAATAGGTGCAGAAGGGAGGCAGAAGGTGTCGATATTTCAAGGAGGAGGAACAGCACAAGAAAGGGCACAGAGGAATAATAGGCAATAATTTGTTTGTGGGACTGATGATAATTCCTAGTGGCTGGAGAACAGTGCCCAGGGAGGAGGTTGGTGGGAAGTGAGACTGGAGAGGACTATGGGGGTGACTCGTGAAGAACCTTGTAGGGCATTTTAAGGAGTTTATATTTTATGCCATAGACAAATAGGGGATTTTTTTTTAAGTTTAAAAGCAAGCCAAATAACACTTTTAAAAATTGTAGTTTTCAAAGGTCGCTCTGGTGATAATGCAGAGGTTAGAGCAAAGGAAGAAATTAAAGATGGGAAGGCTCACTAGAGTGCTGCAGTAATCCTAATAGAAGATAATAAGGGAGTAGCCAAGGAGATTGAAAGGATGATCCAGGTGGACTTCACAAGTAGATCAGTGGTAGCTGGTGACCATTTGGTTAATTGAGATGAAAGGATGACTCACAGGTTCATGGCTTGATCATTGATACCACTAGCTAAGCTGGGAAGAATACAAAAAGATAAATGTAGCCATAAAGTAAAAACTGAAAACATACCTGGAACTCATGCTCTGCAAGAAAATGACGATGGAGAGTCAATGAATCAGTCTCCGAAAGGAGTATTTGAATGCAAAACACAGAGAAATAGGAGGGGCTAGCAGGCTTAGAGGTTGAGACCGTGGATGCAGGAGAGAAAAGGAGAGTGGAGAGAAGTCACCAACAGAGGCAAGAGCAGTCGAACCAGAGAGGGTGCTCCATCATTGTCAGAGCCCCTCCAGAGTAAGGTTGCTGGCTTTAAGGAGAAGAATAAGTCCTAGAGGTTCCACTGGGCATCCAGGAGTGCGGCAGGTCAATTCCTGACCTGTAATTGCTGACCATATGGCTGTTCCAGGTCTTCTACTCTTCCCCCTGCATCCTGACAACAAACACCTAGCACCTGCGTCAGCCTGAGCATGTCCTTGTTTCTTGAAAACAAACAAAGACCAGGAATACAATGTGCAGCACCTTTGAGAGTTTCAGGACAATTAAACTTTTCTTTTTTTTAATTTCCCTATTTATTTATTTATTTATTTATTTATTTATTTTTTTTTTTTTTTTTTTTTTATTTTTTGAGAGAGAGAGCAGTGGGGAGCAGGGGTAAGGGCAGAAGGAGAGGAGAGAGAATTCTAAGCAGGCTCCATGTTCTCAGCTCAGCATGAGCCTGATGCAGGGCTCAATCTCACAACCATGACATCATGACCTGAGCCGAAACCAAGAGTCAGACGCTCAGCCAACTGAGCCACCCAGGCACCTCAACAATTATACTTTTCAAATAGTAACTTACGTTATTTCTTTTTGGTGTTTTTTGTTTTCATATTGCATATTGTTTTCATATTGTCTGTTCACACAGACACACAAATACAATAAACTACACTTATTATTGACTTTAAACTCACGCCATTGGACTTTCTTAGCAAGCACCTCTAGAGATTTGATACTATACTGTATGTAATGATATTCAAGGAATAGATCCTTCTTAGAAATTAATTTCTGAAAAGCTCATGCTTTTGAGTTTAAAATTTCATGGTCATATGGATATGATTTTAATGCTGATGCAACTTCAGTACACAAAAGCTATCCTACAGACACTGTACATGGCTTGCTAATTATATCTGCCCATAAATTCTAATTCCTTTGCCTCTCACGTTAGACCAGGGTTAGCTGTAAGCTCTGAAGTTTTATTTGAATCTTAATAAAGAACTTGCTGTAGGAAAGTACAGGATAGATGATGTGGCTGCTTCAACAAATAAATCAGAGGGGAAAAAAAGAAAGAAAGGGTATGAAGCCCATAAATTGAGAGACTTAAAATCATATTTATCATAATGTGGGGGCCTGATTTAAGTTATTTAAATACACTTAAGTAAAAATGCAAGTAAATATAGAAAAACTATGACATTTATAAGACATTTGGAAATTTGAACACTGGGTTTTGATGGTGAGGAGGAATATTGTTAGTTATATTTATTTGTAATAATGCTTTGTAGTTATGCTTAAAAAAAACAATCCTTATCTTTCAGAAACATATACTAGTATCTGGGATTTGTTTCAAAATAATACAGGAGGAGGGAAATTGAGGAAATAGATGAAATAAGATCAGTTATGAGATAATTATTGAGGCCGGGGATGGAGATTTATACTATATTTTAATTCCTTTTGTGTATATTGTAAAATTTCTCACCATAAAAACTTAAAAAATCAGTAACAACCTTTAGCATCTGCCCTTTCTGAGCCTTGATACTATATAACATAAGTAGAGAATTTTGTCTCCCTCCAAATATGTGTTTATATGTATACATAAAAATATGATTAGAAACAAAATACCAAAATATTAATAGTGACTATATGTCAATGTTAGGTACTTTAGACTTAATGTATCCTTCCCACTACCAAAATTCTTATGTTTGAAACTACTCTCCAATGTCATGGTGTTTGGAGGTGGGCCTTTGGAAGGTGACGAAGTCATGAGGGTGGAGCCCTCATAAATGGGACTTCCAAAGAACTCCCCTGTTTCTTCAGCCATGTGAGGACACAGTGAGAAGATGGCTGTCTATTATGAGGAAGCACATCCTCACCAGACACTGAATCTACTGGCAACTTAACCTTGATCTTTACCTAAATATGTAGACATTCCCAACAATGAGACTCCCAGTGGAAATATATGTATGTGGGAATTAAGACAGAAACACAAGCAACTATAAATATAAGGCAAATATAGTGGGGAAAATAAAGGAGGGAACAGATTCCTTCTAGTGAGCTACTTTTGGAATTTTCTTGGAGTTAGTGGCATTTGAGCTGGGCCTTCAAATGTGGGTGGCATATAATAAGCAGAAATGCATAGAAGGATATTTCTCCCATTGTCTAGGAAAAGCACTTTGGTGTTTTCCTTTACTCATATATTTAATACCTCTGACACCAGATGTGTGGGTTTTCCACACATCAGGCAATTCTCTATAACACCAAGTGGATGCTCTATAATTCAATTCAATTGTAACACTATTTGAAGTTAGCATCACATCCCCTAAGTTAAACGCTCAGTCCCACAAGACTGCTTCCGTTTCAGACACCAGTCTCAAGTCTCAGATTGTCACCTGTATTTCTGACTCATTGTCCATTATTTGAGGTTCCCACTACCACCCCCTTGGGCTCAACACTTTGTTAGAATGGCTCACAGAACTCAGAAAAACACATTTACTGGTTTATTATAAAGGATACTATAGAGGGCACGAATGAACAATCAGATGAAAAGACATATAGATTGAGGTCTGGAAGGGTCTCAAGTATAGGAATTTCTGTCCCTGTGAAGGTAGGGTGTGTACCCTCCTGGCATGTAGATCCAACAGCTTTTCAAACCAGTATTATTGAGATTTTTACGAAGATTTCATCATATAGGAATGATCAATCATTAACTCAATCTCCAGCCCCTCTCCCCTTTCCAGGAATGGGGGAGGTAGGGCAAGGACTGAAAGTTCCAAGCTTCTTAATCACAGCTTGGTCTTTCTGGTGACCAGCCCCCATTCAGCTCACCAAAGGTTACCTAATTAGAACAAAAGACTCTCCTTATCACCCAGGAAATTCCAAGGGATTTAGGAGCCTCGTGTCAGCAACCAGGGTCAAAGACCAAATATTAGAACAAAAGATGCTCCTAGTGCTCTTATCACTTGGGAAATTACAAAGGTTTTAGGAGCTCTGTGTCAGGAACCAGTGGAAGTGACAAATATATATTTTCTATTATTTCATACTCTCTGATTAAGGGAAAGGACTAAAGAAGCAGTTCAGCAGCACACAGCATTCAAGAGTCATGAGAGACAGGCCTGGAGAGATGAATTAGAGTCAAATCACAGGCAGCCTTGGATGCCATATTGAAACCTCAATGCAATTTTTTAAAAATGCAACTAAAAAATTAAATTTTACTCCGATGCAGTTTTATTGGTGTTATAATGGTCTCTAAATGTAATTGTCTAGTTAATGATCATAATCAATACCATTGAAAATTTTGTTCAAGTGGGCCCCTCAGAACAATTGGACCCAATGCTTTGGCTGGATCAACTTAGTTTTCCACTGACAGGCTCATTCTTGGCAATATCTACATAGTTAAGAAATAAGTAAAATGGGAGGGAAAAGCATACTAATTGAAGGAATATCCCTCAAATTTCTTTGAGGTTTTTGCTTAAAACTCATGTGATACTTCTCCTCCCCATCACGTGTCCTCTTTCTGGTGTCTTATACATGCTTTTCCCTGACCTCCTAGTTGACATTCCTTCAACGGCACTGGGGTCTCTATGGTCACTGGGCATAGAAGACCTAGCTTGACTCTGAACAGGCCATATTCTGGCCTTTGTATCAAAGCTCATATGCAAAGAAATATTGTCCTTCTAAGGACATAGTTTTGATACTACCAGTGCCTGTGACAAATATTAAATTAGTAAAATTCCACCACCATACATCCCAGGTGGACAGAATGGAAAGCATTGTACATGATCCCTTCTTGAATAGAGCTGAAAGAACACAACTCAGGCTGGTCCATGTTCACTGAGCAGACCCAACTTGGAGCAGGACAGAAAAGCCCAAAGTGAGAATTTTATAATCAACAAATTTCTAAAACAAGCAGTTATACAAAGCAGCCTTAGGCGGCAGTATATACAACTGTGTGTAAACACAATGGCCAGTATTAAAATAAAATCCAAATGTCAGGCATAAAAAGTGCATTTTCTTACCTTATTCTGAAAGAATGCACCAGGGAGAAATTCAGCAAATAAAACTTGTTGAAAAAATGAGCCTTCCTGCAGGCTTATTTCCAGTGGGACATTAACACAGGCTTGCAGTAATACCTCTATTAATGAAGAGAATGTGTTCCAATGACATACTTTTTCATCAGATATTTCATAAGCAAGACAGAAAAAAACTACAAAAGATCGAGATGGTAGCTTCAGAACTTCATGTAGGAGGGTAAAAATATGACATATAATATAAAAATATGACAAAATACTAAAGAAAATAGCATCAAATCTGCTGGAAAACATGAAATAGGACTCCTACAATTTAGTACAGAAGTGAATGGGGAGAAATCATGCTAACAGATTTTAGGAAATAAACCCAACAGCAGCGTTGTTGTCAAGGTAGGTGGAAGGCTTGGGGGAAAGGTTGGTAAGCAAAGGTGCCCCAGGTGACCTGCTGAAAGGCAAGGCAGTGTAGGTTTCAGTAGGTCACAGTGATGAAGGACATCATTTCATCTAGATGCAGCCTTCTCTGTAGCTGCCACTGGTGACCCAGGGAGTAGAAAGAAGGGAAGAGTCTGGGAGGGGTATTCTAGGGAAAAAGCCAAAGTATCCAATAGAAGTAACTGGACTTCACTTTCATGACCTAAAGACCTCATGCATGACTTGAGTCTCTAACATACTTGTTTCCCGAGATCTGATAGTCTTTTAAGAGGAAACCAAAACTTTCCCTTCACAATTTGAATGAATACGTAAAGAACTTAAGTTCATAGGACGTAAGTGCTATTTAGGATAAAATTGTCATCAGATACAGGAGTCAAAACAAATGCTCATGAGGGCCAGCAGATGAAGCAGTTGAAGAATAGGAAGGAGACCCTTAACTGCAGAGGACGTGCCCTTCAACAGTGGACAGATGTCACTCACCCAGTTTCAATTGAAAGTGGCCAAGGGAAAGTCTAGCTGGTTACAAGGTGGTTCAAGAGAGATGCTGATCTTTATTTTTATGTAAAACGTTTGTGCCTTCAAACATTGGTTCCCAGCTCACAAAAGCCAACAAAATGAAACACCGCAAGGGCAACCAAAAGAGTTTTGCCGCCAAACTCAAGACATAGATTGCCATTTTGCAACGTGCTCATCAAAAAGTATTGAGTCAACTAGTCAAGCTGGTGGAAGTGAGAGTTAAAAGCTTCCTCTTTGGGCAAAACTGAGAGTAAAGAGAACAAGAAGGCACTGGTTTAAGGGGGTAAAGCAAAAAGAAGGTGAAACATATTTTGGAAACCTCACAATTTTGCTCATTCTAGTCCTGTCTGCCTGTATTTAGATGGAACAATTGGAAGCTGTGCAGATCCATTTGTCAAGCCTTACCACATACAAAGCTTCACTTCCCACAGTTTTAATACTGCCAGTTTCATTATAAAGTAGATTAGTTCCCAGAGTTCTCACTAATCAAGGTATCACACTATATGTTTTTTGGCACAAAGCATATTCATGAATCACATTAAGTTCCATCTACAAGGATGATTTTTCCAAGATGCCACAGACTGAGTGTGGTTTTAGATTCTGCAGCCCAAACAATCTGAGATACTGGCTTTTTTTTTTTTTTTTTTTAAGGAATTAAATTGTAATCTGCAATGCAGCAATAATTTACTACAGAGCTTTGGGCAAAAAGCCTGCTGCAAATCGTCAGTCTGAAATGTTATTAACACATCAGCTATCAAGGTCAACAAAAGACACTATAGAAGTTTCTTTTACTGTTCTTAGATAGTGAAATATATAAATCACTTAACTGGTGCACAGAAGTTGTTTTAAACAAATAAATTCAACATTTGCTATCAATCGATTTCAAGGAAAGGAGCAAGCTGACAAATAGTTCTTATGATAGTAAGAATCCTAAAGCTTAGGTTAGGTAGTAAGAATCATTCACAATGATATCTAAAGATACACATATACCTCTGAGTAAAAGGAAAGTATATATGTTTATAGGTATATGCATGAGGTATCTGTAGTATATGTGTGAGTACTTTCCTGGAGAAACTAGAAACATTCATATGGTTTCACTATAAATTTTTTAAAGCTGGTACTGCTTGCTCGCTTCCATGCTTTTTGCACTCTGCTGTAAATTTATTTCTATACAAATAAATATTATCTCATTACCAACCATCTCCATTAGAATCTAGCAGACCATGAAATAGGCTTTGCAAGATCAAGCAATGCACTTAGGCCCAAAAAGACATTGTTTTGGCTTCTAGCTTAAGAACTCATGGAGAAATAAAATTTTACATAACAGTTTGGAGAAACATACACTATATAATCCTTCCCAGTCCAAGGCATTTCTAAAAAGGACAGCAGATTACTCATAACTGTGAAAAATAAATGTTTCTATTTCTACCTACTTCTTCTTTGTCTACCTTTCTAGCATTTCTAACTTTTACATTGTTTTCAACAATCCATATTTGAGTATATTTTTGCTAATGCAAAAATAACTTAAGAACAAAATGTCCTGCGATTTAAATCTACTCAATTAAACAGTAAGTTAAGTGATCAATTCACTCTTCCATTCATTTTAAGCACATAACTTCCAAAGATAATGCCACTAAGAATATTATAAAATTCAAGAGCACGTCAGAGGTCACATTCTAGATGCCATTCTGAAATGCTGCTAAAATATCAACAATGATAGAACATATTCCATTAATTACGAAAATGATGCCTAAGAGCAACCACAGCAAATACACACAGTTGATTATGGCTACAGGCATTCATTTAAATCTTTATTCAAATTGCATAAATTTTAGTACCTTTCGTATAGTACATGTGCAGAGTTCAAGTTCAAAAGGAATATTTAAGTATCCTCCCAAAGAAACAAAGAGTTACGTTTTTGCCCAGAATTTAAAGTGAGTGGGAAATGTAGCAACATAAATTTTTGCAGCATAAGTTCTATTGCCAGGTTTAGGAACTGGCAAAAAACCAGCAACCATGAAAGAGGCTGGCAGAGAGGGAATGGTCAGTTTTGATTGGCAGAAGGCAAGCCTTGAGAGGCACAGGAAAGCACACAAAAGCACACTTGTGTTCTGTGTCCTGAGAGCCCCAGAAAAGAGGGATTGTGAAGGCCCCTGGACATTTAAACAGCAAAAGCCAACAGTTCTGCAACATGAACAAAACATATCAATATTTCTACTTACTTACTTATATTCCTACACACAGGAAAGTTTTAAAGGATTAAATTTATACTTGAAGAAAAATTAATCTGTTAAATCATTTGGTCTAATACCATGTTTCTATTGCTTATTATAGGAGGACATTGATTTGGGATGGCTATATTTCAAAGTCAAAGACATTTTTCACATACTCCAAGAGATTTCCAAAACTAAATGTATTTAAATATGAAGTTATATAGACAACTCTTTTTTAAAAAGCGATCAATCTAAAAGTTCAACTGCATGGTAGTTACCATAAAGCATTACCATAAAGACTATAGTTTGGATGGGAGAAATGTGGCTTTGTGGGGAGGAATCCGGCTAGGGCCTCTTACTCAGGGATCAGTCTTGGCATGATGATGGAGGGGCAACCATACATCATGTACTTTCTAATGGGATGTGTTAGGAGCTAGGTGGCTTCATTCCTAAAATATTTGTGCACAAAATGTTCAACCTGAATCTAATCACTCCTAAAGATCAAATTTTTCACTTATAGTAAAACAGGAGCTGGAAGAAGGAACTAAATCAGCACCATCAGGAATCAATTAAATAAATTTAAAAAGTAGGTTGTTCTACAAGTGTCCCAGTCTCATCATAAAGTTAATATCATGGAGAGGTAAGGAAGTAAGGGAAGGAGCGAGGAAAAAGCAGGTGTGGTAGATAAAAACAGTCAAGAGACATCACAAAAAAATGCACCATGTGTCCCTCTATTAGGATCCTGGTTTCAACAACTGGCTATAAAAGACATGTTGGGGACAGGACAGGATATTTGAATATGGGCTTAGTACTAGATAGTGTAAAGTAATTATTATTAAACTTTTAGTTGCAATAGTAGAATTGAAGGTGTGTGGGAAACTTCCTTCATTTTCTAAGAAATCCATTCTGAACTATTTAGGAATAAACTCTCATGATGTCTATATTTTACTTTAATAAAAGACTTAAGAAAAAATAGACAAAGCAAATATGGAAAAAATTTTAAGAATTAAAAAAATCCAAGCAGTAGGTATATATGTATATACATATACACATATAAGTAATATATACACAGACATATATATGTATGATACATATAGTATTCTCTGTATTTTGGGGTATGTTATAAAATTACAATAAACAAAACAAAATTATTTATTTTTAAGTTACTTCTGTTACAACCTTTCTTAACTTTAGATATTCAAAGCAAGATAGTCTCTGTATTGTATTTAGCTATCTTCCTGTCCCATAAGTTCTAATAAATATTTTTTTATTTCTATTTATTCATATTCTTTAATGCATTTCAAAAAAGCAGCAGCTTTCTATGCCTTGATTTGATAACTTGCACGAAACTTGTAGGAATATATCTTATTCCACTACTCTAAAATACAAATTAAACATATTTTTTAAAAGGTAGCAAGTCACTCAATACCATCATCCGAAAATGACTGTTAATTTTAATATTTTAATCTTTTTTAAGAGTAGATATATTTCTATGTACTCAAAATATTACATACACCTTTTTATTCTGCCTTTTTCATGCATTGTGATAGGACCCAGGCATTACAGTCTTTTTCTAAATAGTTTAAATGGTTTTAAAGGACTCTCTAACCACAAGGTAGATTCTACAACTATAGCACACTTAAGCATACAAAATAACTTTTTTCCTAGCCGCAGCAATCAGACAGCAAAAAGAAATGAAAAGCATCTGGATTGGTAAGGAAGAAGTGAAACTTTCACTCTTTGCAGATGACATGATACTATATAAAGAAAACCCGAAAGACTCCACCAAAAAACTGCTAGAACTGATAAACAGATTCAGTAAATTCACAAGCTACAAACTTGCATTTCTATACACCAGTAATGAAGTAGCAGAAAGAGAAATTAAGAAAACAATCTCACATATACAATTGCACCAAAAATAATAAGATACCTAAGAATAAACCCAACCAAAGAGGTAAAAGACCTGTGCTCTGAAAACTGTAAAACATTGATGAAAGAAATTGAAGACAACACAAAGAAATGGAAAGACCTTCCATGCTTATGAATTAGAAGAACAAATATTGTTAAAATGTCTATACTACCCAAACAATCTATACATTTAATGCAATCCTTATCAAAATACCAACAGCAGTTTTCACAGAACTAGAAGAAAGAATGCTAAAATTTTTATGGAACCACAAAATACCCTGAATAGCCAAAATAATCTTGAAAAAGAAAAGCAAAGCTGGAGGCATCACAGTTTTGGACTTCAAGCTATATTACAAAGCTGTAGTAATCAAAACAGTATTGTACCATTTTATACAAAATAGACATGTGGAACAATAGGACAGGATAGAAAATCCAGAAATAAACTCACAACTTTATGGTCAATTAATCTTTGACAAAGCAGAAAAGAATATCCAATGTGAAAAAGACAGAAAGACAGTGTCCAACAAATGATATTGGGAAAACTAGACAGATAGCAATATGCAGAAGGATGAAACTGGACCACTTTCTTACAACACACACAAAAATAAATTCAAAATGGACTAAAGACCTAAATGTGAGATGTGAAATCATAAAAATCCTAGATAGGAGTAGAGGCAGTAATTTCTGACATAGGCTATAGCATTTTTTTTTTTCTAGATAGGTCCCCTGAGGCAAGGGAAACAAAAGCAAAAATAAACTCTGGGGACTACGTCAAATTAAAAAGCTTCTGCACAGAGTAGGAAGCAATCAATAAAACTAAAAGGCAAACTACAGAATGGGAAAAAATATCTTCAAATTACATCTGATAAAAGGTTAGTGTCTAGAATATATAAAGAACTTATAAAATTCAACACCCCCAAAACAAATAATCCAATTAAAAATGAGAAGACATTAATAGACATTTCTCCAAAGAAGTCAGGCAGATGGCCAACAGACACATGAAAAGACGCTCATCATCACTTATCTTCAGGGAATTGCAAATCAAAACTACAATGAGATAGCACCTCACACCTATCAGAATGGCTAAAATCAACAACACAAGAACCAACTGGTGTTGGTGAGGATGTGGAGAAAAAGGAACCCTCTTGTGTTATTTGTGGGAATGCAAACTGATGCAACCACTGTGAAAACAGTCTGGAGAATCCTCAGAGAGTTAAAAATAGAACTATCCAACAATCTAGTAGTAAACACCCTATTTGGTGTTTACTCAAGATTATAAAAACACTAATTCAAAGGGATACATGCCTGCCTATGTTTACAGCAGCATTATTTATAATAGTCAAACTATGGAAGCAACCTAAGTGTCCACTGATAGATGAATGGATAAAGAAGATGTGGTGTGTGTACACAGTGGAATACAGTGTATTGCTATATATATATACACACACACACAGTGGAATACACATGTATACTATATTCCCCTGTGTGTGTGAGTGTGTGTATATATATATATATATATATATATACACACACACACATACATAGTGAAATATTATTCAGCCATAAAGAAGAATGAAATCTCACCATTTGCAACAACACGGATGATGGATGGAGTTAGAGAGTACAATATTAAGTGCTTCTCATTGTTTGCATCCAGCCCGAGATGCCACCAAAGGTTCATTCCCTTCAAAGCTGCACAATACTGACAACCAGTTTGCTTAGGTTTACACAACTTAAAGCAATTTACCCTCGGGGGATTCTCCTTTAGAAAGGAATAGCTGTGAAGTGAGATAATGAAAATTACATATAGAGATAAGACTTAGCTGAACCCAGAAGAAAGCACGGCATGGATACTTGGATTGGGAGTCAAGGTGAAGGTAAGAAAACAAGGGAAGTGATTGAGTTGGAGAAGCATTTGAAAATGGGTATCTCTGGCAGAGACAATATAAGCAAAGGCGCGGCATTGCGAAATGCACCTAGTACAGCCAGACACCAAGCTATAGCAGAGAGTATAGTCTGAGGAGATCTAAAAGACAATTTTTGTAAGTAATATTAGACCAACGACATAAGATGACCTGGAATGGCAGTCAAGTTCAGTTAGCTTTGAAACTTCAAGCAGGATAGTTACTGAAAGTTCTCCAAGCCGAAGAAAGCCACAATGAAAGCAATGTTTTAGAGAGATAAACCTGGCAAAAATGTGGTGAACTGGGGGTAAAGTAAAATCTGGTAGAGGAGTGAAATTCTATAACAATAATGAGTCAGTTGAGGTTTTGTAGGTATGGGACTAAGAAGCAAGAGACTTTTTTCACTGTAAAGAAAAGTAAACAGGACCCCATGGATAATTAAATAAGGGAGATAATGAAGAGGAAAAAATTGAATAATGCACCCCTTAGTGACCAGAAGAAAGGTATGCCCTAAAAGAAAAGAGAGTGGATGATGGGACAAAATTCCAGGTGAAAGGGAGGCTTGATTTGGGAAATCTGAGTTTGAGCTGGAAGTGGGACATGCATGTGAAAATACTCTGTAGGCATCTGGAAAGATGAATCTAGATGCAGAGTGTACTGGGGAAATCTGACAATAAAGTTAGGTAAAGAGTTTCATGAGTAGTTTGCAGAATCCAGCATCTTAACTGAATGGAACTCCTTATATAGGTCAATAGCTTAGGTGGTCATTGAAATGAAAGTAAGGGACAGCTGGGTGGCTCAGTGGTTGGCTGCCTGCCTTTGGCTCAGGGTGTGACCCCGGGATCCAGGATGAGTCAGTCCCACATCGGGCTCCTTATGGGAAGCCTGCTTCTCGTTCTGCCCGTGTCTCTGCCTCTCTCTGTGTGTGTCTCTCATGAATAAATAAATAAAATATTTAAAAAAAAAGAAAGTAAAAATGCATTCATTCATTCATTCATTCATTCAACAAATACACATTTACTTTCATCATCAATGACATCCTAATCTCATTCTCATTAAGAAGATTGACAAGTAAAATTCAAAGTACCTGAGAGTCAGTTCAGGATATCTAGGGAATATGTGCTGTCCTCTTCTATGTTGCAAATTGCTTGTATGTTAATCAAGGCAAACTGTTTTCCTATCATGGAAAATATAATGTGAGCCCATCTCCACAGTTTGACAACACATTCCGACCATTTAATAATATATTAGCAAACCCAGTCTTAAAATGCTATTGCATCTAAATTCAACATTGCATTAAACCCACTTATAAAAAATTCCCTGCAATCATCTTTGTGATAACCGTCAATATTACTCAGACCCCATTATCCACAATATGATTAAGTCCCATTGAATCTATTCCGACTGTCTTACATAATTATTCATGGCATTTCTGCTAAGTCTCTAACCCAGGTAAGTAGATCACATAACAATTCACAAAACTGTCAAAAAAAAAGTGAATCGAAAAGTCATTAATGTAACACCTTAATCATTCAAAAATGAGTGGTAGTAGCTTCAGACAGGCAAGTCATACCTTTTTAGTATTCTTTCCCACGGTATCAAATTATTGATTTTCTTTATCCTGTGCCATGATCTAAAGGTCTTAGCATAGCTTTAACTTTTTCATGAACATGTTAATAAAAGCCAAATATCAGAAATAACCATTTTTAGTATTTCATTTATCAGCTGATAATAGCTAGAATGTTTTCAGCTGCAAATAAAAATCTGATTTAAGCTAGTTCATATAAAGATATGTATCATCTTATACACCTAGAATTCCAGGGAAGGCACAGTAGTTTTGAAACAAGTCAATAGCTCCAGTCCTATTTCTCCATAATTCTCTCCACTGAATCCTATGTGAATTAATTTCATCCTAAGATTAGCTTCTGAGTAATGGAAAAAGAGCTGTGGCAGTTCTGAGCTTTTTATCTGCATCTCCCTGATGACCAGAGAAAGAGAGACTATCCCTTTTGACTGGCTCTTTTTTACTTGCAAAGAAATTTCTTTCCTTGAAACCCTCAGCAAGCCTTTCCTCACATCTTGCTGGCACAAAGGGTCACATCATATACCCATTTCTGAAGTAGTCACTGGCAAAGGAGAGGGATTATTTTGTTCATGACACTAATCCCTAGAACTGGGAAAAAAGGGTCTTTTTACCTGAAGCCCATGGTCTGGAAAGGGCAAAAGGGATATGTTAACCAAAAAAATGGGGGGAACCATGAGAAAGGAAGAAATGGATGCCAAAGCAGAGCTTGTTGGTCTGCAACTGGCCATTAACTTGTTTTTTAAGAGGGGATATTTGGTGTGTGGTAAAAGAGAAAATGAAAAAGAAGCCACTCGACAGTTCTTATGGTTATCCACTCCTTCTAATTACCTTAATTTTTCTGTTTTCACATTCCTCAAGATACTTTGCCTGCCACGGCTCTCCATGTATATGTCTAATTGCAAGTTTAATTTCTCAGTAAGATTAGTGACTAGGATCCCATATACTGGGACTACTTCTTCCAAGTAATTCTTTCATGTATGTATTTTTCTTTCTTCTATTTTTGGAAATATTAGTAAAGTTCCTAATAGTTGGAGGGAAAATTCATCAAGAAATAAAAACTTGCTGAGTGCCATGTCAAATCTTTTCCAGGGATGGCAGTTATGTGTGGTATTTTAAAAATAGCATCAGTTTATTGAAGGAAATCTCACATTATCACTGCTACAATAAAAGGTAAAATTCTAAAACACAATATACTTGAGACAAGTTGGATTTAATCTTTCCTCTATCTCCTACATGCTGCTTCTGAAAAGGCTGGAGGTTCATCTATTGCCTTCTGAGGGCCTTCAGGCACTGGGAGCATGCCATCATCGCACATGCCCCATTCTGCAACTGGGATGAAGGATAAATCCCTTGGCCCCAGTAGGAAGGTACCTCAGTTACTCCTCATATCAATCCTGCAACATAAATATTACTTAATTACTTTATTCCTGAGAAAACTGAGGCCCAGAAAAGTTAAATCTCACGAAGTTATCAGACAAATGATTGGTAGAGTCAAGATTCAAATAATGTTTTTCTGATTCAAGGGCCATATTATTTCCAATGTGTCAAATAGCTTCTCAATTCCAAATGCCCTTCAACATTTTTTTTAAATGAATACATTTTATTTTCTTAGAGCAATTTTAGATTCATGGCAAAACTGAGCAGACGCGGAACAAGAAGTACAGAGGTCCCAAGTATCCTCTGCACCCCACATGCATCACCTCCCCCACTATCGGTATCCCCAACCTGAGTGGTATATTTGTTGCAGTTGATTTACTCTTGTACATTCTATGAGTTCAGACATATGTGTGACACAAGTATCCACCATGGCAGTGTCATGTAGAATTAGCTTCACTGCTCCCAAAATCCTCTGTGCTCCACCTATTTATCCCTGCCACTACCCTACTTCTGGCAACCACTGATTGTTTTACTGTCTCCATAGTTTTGCCTTCTCCAGAGTGTCAGATAGCTGGAATCATAGTACGTAACCTTTTCGAATTGTCTTCTTTCACTTCGCAATATGCTTTTTAGGTCCCTCAATGTCTTTTCATTGGTTCATAGCTCATTTCTTAGCACTAAATAATATCCCATTGCTTGAATGTATCACAGTTTATTTATCCGTGCACCTATGGAAAGACACCTTGATCACTTATAAGTTTTGGCAAATATGAATAAAGGTGCTATAACATCTATGTGCAGGCTTTTGTATAGACATAAGTTTTCGATTGAAGCAACAATTTCCAATCACTTCCATCCCCAACAAATCCCTTAGAAATACAATTGTCACAAAAATATACTGCAGGCTTGTGCTCTGAGTGGGGTTTCCCAGGGACATAAAGAACTCTCTAAATAAAATGAAAATGTTTTAGAAATATAGATTAGCAGTTAATATTTTATGAGATAGTTTATATATCCTGATATTATAAAAATTGAATTTGAAGAATATTAGATTTATGTAGATTAATTTTCACTATTCTTCAGTTAATAGAAATGCAAGTCACAATGCCAAATGAAAATGACAAAGAGGAATTATTTTCCAGGAATTATATATTCATATACCATCCATTCTTCGTACATACTTGAGGGTAAACATATAAGGGAAGGGAAGACACTTGTATAAACAAACACAGGAACCTTATCCTCAGAGGTCTTAGATCCTGTGCTCTCATATGGCAGGTGAAGAGTGTGATATCTGTGGAGAGCAAAATAATTCCATATCATAAATTCTGCTGAGGGCTTAATGCCCAACATGGGCCAAGACGATCATGTTAAAACAAGGACACATAGGATAAATTCCATTCTTCAGTACAATTTTAGGATTTCAAATCAATTTGAGGGAGGGAGGCAAGATGGCAGAGGAGGAGGGATCTTGATTTATCTGGTCCTCCAAACTTACCTAGATAACTTTCAAAGCATCCTGAACCCTATGAATCCAATCTGAGATGTAAAGAGAGAACAGCTGGAATGCTACAGAGAGAAAAGCAATCACTGCTGACAATGTAGGATAGTGGAGAAGAGGAAAGGCAGGAGAGGGGAGCTGTAGAAAGCTGGGACAAGAAAGTGGAGCTAGGGACAATTGGGAACTTTAGAAATCTGTGCCTGAAAGAGTCTTCCCTGACTGAAAAGCACTCAGTGGGGAAATAGGGTGAATCGCAGGAGGGGCAGTGAAGTCTCAATATTCCCAGGGCCCAGGAGAAAGCTCACCACAAACCGTGGCTCAATGGCGGTAAAGGGCTAGAATACTGCAACCCTCCCAGGGCAACTGGGAGAAGCTGGCCAATCACCCTGGCCAGTACCAGAGCTCTCTTTACCCTAGAGCCCGGCAACGGACAGAGGCGGGCTGTCCTCCGTTCCCTTCAGAAGTGGATCCCAGGAGCATCAGTCCAGTGGTGCAGGGCCCTCCATCCAACGGTGCCCCAGTGGACAAAGCCAGGTATCTTCCCTTCCCTCCAGGACAGGTGGAACCGAGGAGGGCAAGGGACAGCAAGAATTCTCCTGTGCTGGGCGCCCTTCAATTTGTGCAAATCAGCAACCTGGTGCCTGCCCCAGGAGGATGTAGGCCAGTGTGCATGGAAGACTGCGGTTTGGTACACTTGGGGAGCTCTTGGTTCTGGGGCTGGAGATCTGGCTGCCACCATTTTTGTTTTTCTTTTCGCCTTTCACCTGGGAGAGGTGCATCCTCTAGGGAACAAAGGCTTTACAAGATAAACAGCTCACACTGAGCCAGGCCACCTGGTAAGGGGAGGAGCATCTCCACCTAGGCACAGACACCTGAGAATCAACGCAGCAGGCTCATCTCCCAGAAGAACTGCTAGAAGAACAAGGAAAGAGCAAGTTTATGGACCAAGCAGCACTGGAAAGCTCCAGGACTGAGGGAAAACAGTATATAGAACTCATAGTTTTTTTTTCCTTACAATTCGTTTATCTTTCAGGTTTAAAATTTCTAATATTTTTTTCTCTTTTCCTGCCTTAACTACAATATTTTACCAACTCTTCATTTTTAAGCTTTTTCCTTTTTAATGTTCATATTTCTATAATTACATGTCTTAGATATACTCTTCATTTTTGGATTCCTTTCAATGTATTTAATTTAATTTTGGTAGATATATTAGTTATTGGTTTTTGTTTTTGGTGGTTTTTTTCTGTCTAGTTTTGTTTTATAATGGTGAAAGTTAGTACCTTCTAACATATGGACCAAAATACATCCAGAACCAAGTGGGAAACTGTCTTAGTTCATTCTGTGAGACTATATTCTCCCTTCCCATTCTGCCCCCCTCTTTTATCTTATTTCTGTTTTTGTAGTAGATGTTGGGCCTCTATATAAGTTTTCCTGGTTTATCTAAGTTTGGAATTTAGCATCTTCTAACATACAAAACAAAATACACCCAGAGCCAAGAGTATCACCCTCTAGGTCTACTTGGTGAGACTATATTCTCTTTCCACCACCACTTCATCTCCACTTTTTAAAAAAATTCTTACTATTTTTTTTTAATTTGTGTTTCACTTTTGTGGTCCTTTTGTTGTATTTTGTTCTGTTTTTCTTTTTCTTTTATTTTCTGGTCTCTGGCCTCTTCTGAATTGTCAAGTGTCTAGTTTCCTTAAGTGGTTGATATTCTTGACTCTGCTCACTCATACAGCCATTCTGAACTGGACAAAATGACTAGAAGTAAGAATTCACCACAAAAGAAAGAACTGGAAGTAATACTCTCTGCCATAGACCCGCTAGATGTGGATTTATGTTCCATGTCAGAGACACAATTCAGAAGTACAATTATAGAATTATTGGTGGTTCTGGAAAAAAGCTTAAAGGACTCTAGAGATCCTTTTACTGCAGAATTAAGATCTAATCAGGCCAAAATTAAAAATACTTTAACTGAGATGCAGTGTAAAATGGATACTCTAACTACTAGGGTTAATGAGGTGGAAGAGAGAGTGAGTGACATAAAACACAAGTTGATGGAGAGGAAAGAAGCTGAGGAAAAAAGAGAAAAACAATTAAGAATCCACAAGGAAAGGCTCTGGGAATTAAATGATAGCTTAAGAAGGAATAATATTC
Source organism: Canis lupus dingo (assembly GCF_003254725.2). Classification (NCBI taxonomy): domain Eukaryota; kingdom Metazoa; phylum Chordata; class Mammalia; order Carnivora; family Canidae; genus Canis; species Canis lupus. The sequence goes on along the minus strand of NC_064265.1, from coordinate 39,579,056 downwards.
ATCTTATTGGGATTCCAGAAGAAGTAGAGAGAGAGAGAGAGAACCACAAAGTATATTTGAACACATCATAGCTAAGAACTTCCCTAATCTGGGGAAAGATACAGGTATTCATATCCAAGAGACAGAGAGGACCCCCCAAAATCAACAAAAACCAATCAACATCCTAACATATAATAGTGAAGCTTGCAAAATTCAAAGATAAAAGAAAATTAGTTGTGAGCTCTCCTCTTTCATTCATGATTTTTTAATTTGAGTCTTCTTTTCTTTTTAATAAGACTGGCTAGGGATTTATCTATCTTATTAATTCTTTCAAAGAACCAGCTCTTGTTTCTTGGTCTGTTCTAAAGTTTTTCTGGTCTCTATTTCATTGAGTTCTGCTCTAATCTTTATTATCTCTCTTCTTCTGCTTGGTTTAGGCTTTGTTTGTTGTTCTTTCTCCAATTCCTTTAGGTGCAAGTTAAACTTGTGTATTTGAGGGTTTTTTTTTTTTTACCAGTTTTTTGAGGGAGGTTTGTATTGCAATGTATTTCCCTCTTAGGACCACTTTTGCTGTATCCCAAAGATTTTGAACAGTGTACTTTCATTTTCGTTAGTTTCCATGAATCTTCTCTAATTTCCTGGTTGATCCATTCATCTTTTAATAGGATTCTCTTTAACCTCCAAGTCTTTGAATTTCTTCCAAATTTCTTCTTGTGATTGAATTCTAGTTTCAAAGCATTGTGGTCTGAAAATATGCAGGGGATAATCCCAATTTTTGGTATCAGTTGAAGCCTGCTTTATGACCCAGTATGTGGTCTATTCTGGAGAAAGTTCCATGTGCACTTGAGAAGAATGTGTATTCAGTTGCATTAGGATGGAATGTTCCGTGTATATCTGTGAAATCCATTAGTCTAGTGTATCATTCAAGGCCCTTGTTTCTTTGGTGATATTCTGCTTAGAAGATCTGTCGTTTCCTGAGAGTGCTGTGCTGAAGTCTCCTACTATTAATGTATTATTATCTACGTATCTCTTTACTTTTGATATTATTTGAAATATTTGGCTGATCCCATATTAGGGCATAAATATTCATAATTGTTAGGTCTTTTTGTTGTATAGACCCTTTAAGCATGATATAGTGTCCTTCTTCATCTCTTATTACCATCTTTGGTATAAAATCGAATTTATCTGATATGAGGATTGCTGTCCCAGTTTTCTTTTGAGGACCATTTGAATGGTAACTGGTTCTCCACCCCCTCATTTTCAGTCTGGAGATGTCCTCAGGTCTAAAATGAGTCTCTTGTAGACACTATATAGATGTGTCTTGCTTTTTTATCCAGTCTGATACCCTGAGTCTTTTGACGGGATCATTTATCCCATTCACATTCAAGTAACTATTGAAAGATATGAATTTAGTGTCTCTATACTGTCCCTGTTTCTGCAGATTGTTTCTTTGGGCTCACTCTTTCTCTTACAGGGTTCCCTTTAATATTTCTTGCAAAGCCAGTTTGGTGATCACATATTCTTTCTGTCTTTTCTGGAAGTTCTTTACCTCTCCTTCTATTCTGAATGACAGCCTTACTGGATAAAGTATTCTTGGCTGCATGTTTTTCTCATTTAGTACCCGGAATATATTATGCCAGCCCTTTCTGGCCTACCAGGTTTCTGTGGATAGGTCTGGTGTACTCTGATATTTCTCCCCATATAAATTAAGAATCTCTTGTCTCAAGCTGCTTTTAGAATTTTCTTGTTATCTTTGAATTTTGCAAGCTTCACTATTATATGTTAGGATGTTGATTGGTTTTTGTTGATTTTGGGGGGTCCTCTCTGTCTCTTGGATTTGAATACCTGTATCTTTCCCCAGATTAGGGAAGTTCTTAGCTATGATGTATTCAAATATACTTTGTGGTTCTCTCTCTCTCTCTCTCTCTCTCTCTCTACTTCTTCTGGAATCCCAATAAGATGAATATTATTCCTTCTTAAGCCATCATTTATTTCCCAGAGCCTTTCCTTGTGGATTCTTAATTGTTTTTCTCTTTTTTCCTCAGCTTCTTTCCTCTCCATCAACTTGTGTTTTAATTCAGTAATATGGCAGGATACAAAAGCAATGCACAGAAATCAGTGGCATTTCTATACACTAACAATGAGACTAAAGAAAGAGAAATTAAGGAGTCAATCCCATTTACAATTGCACCCAAAACCGTAAGATACCTAGGAAAAAATTAACCAAAGAGATAAAGGATCTATACCCTAAAAACTACAGAACACTTATGAAAGAAATCAAGGAAGATGTAAAGAGATGGAAAAACATTCCATGTTCATGGATTGGAAGAATAAATGTGAAAATGATTATACTACCCAGAGCAATTTACACGTTCAATGCAATCCCTATCAAAATACCATGGGCTTTCTTCAGAGAATTGTAACAAATAATTTTAAGATTTGTATGGAACCAGACCCTGAATAGCCAGAGAAATGTTGAAAAAGAAAACCACAGCTGGGGGTATCAAAATGCCTGACTTCAAGCTATGTTACAAAGCTGTGATCATCAAAACAATATGGTACTGGCACGAAAACAGACATATAGATTAATGGAAGGAGAATAGAGAACCCAGAAGTGGACCCTCAACTCTATGGTCAACTCATCTTTGACAAAGCAGGAAAGAAGGACACCTGGAAAAAGGACAGTCTCTTCAATAAATAGTGCTGGGAAAATTGGACAGCTACATGCAGAAGAATGAAACTGTACCATTCTCTTACACCATACACAAAGATAAACCCAAAATGGTTGAAAGATCCAAATGTGAGACAAGAATCCATCAAAATTCTAGAGGAGAACACAGGCAACACCCTTTTTGAACTTGGCCACAGCAACTTCCTGCAAGACACATCTATGAAGGCAAGGGAAACAAAAGTAAATATGAACTATTAGGACTTCAAGATAAAAAAAAGTTTTACACAGCGAAGGAAACAATCAACAAAACTAACAGACAACATACAGAATAGGAGAAGGTATTTGCAAATGACATATTAGATAGAGGGCTAGTATCCAAGATCTATAAAGAACTTATCAAACTCAACACCTAAGAAACAAACAATCCAGTCATGAGATGGGCAGACATGAACAGATATTTCTCCAAAGAAGACATAAACATGGCCCAGAAGCACATGAAAAAATGCTCCACAGCACTTGCCATCAGGGAAATACAAATCAAAACCACAATGAGATACCACTTCACACAGTGAGAATGGCTAATTTTTGTTAAATTAAAATTTAAATCTTGTTAACTTTAACAAGACAGGAAACAACAAATATTAGAGAGGATGTGGAGAAAGGGGAACCCTCTTACACTGTTGGTGGAAATGCAAACTGGTGCAGCCACTATGGAAAATAGTGTGGAAGTTCCTCAAGAAGTTAAATATAGAGCAACCCTACCACTCAGCAATTTCACTATTGGGTATTTACCCCAATGACACTGATGTCATGAAACGCTGGGACACCTGCACCCCAATGTTCACAGCAGCAATGTCCACAATAGCCAAATTGTGAAAGGAGTCACTATGTACTTCGACAGATGAATGGATAAAGAGGATGGGGTTGGGACGCCTGGATGGCTCAGTGGTTGAGCGCCTGCCTTTGACCCAGGGTGTGATCCTGGAGACCTGGGATCGAGTCTCACATCGGGCTCCCTTCATGGAGCCTGCTTCTCTCTCTGCCTGTGTCTCTGCCTCTCTGTGTGTGTCTCTCATGAATAAATAAATAAAATCTTTAAAAAAATTAAAAAAATAAAGAAGATGGGATATATATATATATATATATATACACACACACATACACACACACACACACACACAATGGAGTTTTACTCAGCCATCAGAAAGGGTGAATATGTACCATTTACTTTGACATGAATGGAACTGGAAGGTATTATGCTGAGTGAAATTAGTCAATCAGAGAAGGACAATTATATGGTTTTACTCATATGCAGAATATAAGAAATAGTGAAAGGGACTACAAGGGAAAAGAGGGAAACTGAGTGGTGAAAAAATTAGAGAGGAAGACAAACCATGAGAGGCTCCTAACTCTGGGAAGAAAAATGTTGCAGAAAGGGAGGAGCATGGGGGTACGGGGTGACTGGGTGACGGGCACTGAAGAGGGCACTTAATGGGATGAGCACTGTGTGTTGTACTACATGTTGACAAATTGAATTTCAATAAAAATTTAAAAAATCAATTTGAATCTGATGAATTATGTTTAATACAAATTTTTATTTGTAGAATTCATGTTTAAATCATTCTTTTTATTATAACTGTTAGAGTTACAGATAAAAATTGTTTATAGGAAAAGAAGTATTGAATCAAGTCCTTGCAACCAGTAATTTCAGAGTCACTGTATAGAGATTGTATAGCTATGCATCAACCAAGAGGGATCGACCCAGTGTGCAAATTGGGTCTAGGAAAGGGTAAGGATGGAAGGAAGAGAGCTGACTCTACTCTAAATCATGTGAAACACAAACTTGACAATGACAGAAGTGGTCTGACAAATGGAAATAACTTTATTTCTCCTTTTGAACTTAGAAGAGAAATCAGTCAGGTAACTCACATTCCTGCAAGGACCAGGAAGGTACCAGGTAGGGACTGAAAAAAACTGGAAAATTCATGCCTAATCTAAGGTGGCAACTGCTATTCAGTTCCAGACAACTATCGCCATGTAGGAATGAGGATTCAGTGTGGCTGGATCTTATTACTTGGTGAATTGTCTTTTCAACCCCTTTGCTCATTTTTAAATTGAGTTACTTGTTTTCTTATGAAGTTTTGAGAAAGTTTATATATGCTGGATGTAAGTCTTTTATCAGATGTGTGCCATGCAGATATTTTCCCCAAGCCTATGGCTTGTCTTCTCATTTTCTTGACAGTGACTTTTGAAGAGTAAAGATTTTTGCATTTGATGAAGTGCAATTTATCAGTCTGCTCTTTTATGGATTGCACTTTTGGGGTTGTACGGTAGTCCTCCCTTATCTGTAGGGGATACGTTCCAAGACCCCCAGTGGATATGTGAAACCGGGATAGTGTCAAACCCTGTATATACTATGTTTTTTTCCTATGTGTATGTGTCTATGATAAAGAGTAATATGTAAATTAGGCACAGTAAGAGATTAACAATAATAAAATAGAACAATTATAACAATATATTGTGACAAAAGCTATGTGAATATAGTCTCTCTCAAAATATCTTATTGTGCTATATTTACCCCTCTTCTTCGATGATGAGATGATAAAATACTCAAATTATAAGATAAAGAGAGTGAATGATGCAGATATTATGACCTAGGGTTAAGCTATTATTGACTTCCTGATGATGTATTTTCTGCTTCTGGATCACGGTTGACAGTGAGTAACTGAAACCTCAGAAAGCAAAACAACCTTAATCTAAGACCACAAAGATATTTTCCTATGCATTCTTCAAGAAGTTTTATAGTTTTAAGGTTTACACTTAAAACTCCATTTCAAGATACTTTTATTATATTGCATGATTATAAATCAAGTCCATTTTTTTTGCATGTGATTTCTAACTGTTCCACTAACAATTGTTGAAGACTTTTCTTTCTCCACTTTATCACCTTTGCAATTTGTTAACAATCAGTTGTCTAGACTTTTGCTACCAAGAAAATAGAGCTAACGCCCTTTACCCTATTTCCTCCTTGAAGTACAACTAGAGACTCTGAACATTGTATATAAAACAAGGAGAAAGAGACGGACTCTGAGGGATGGAGAGAAAAAGACAGATTGGCTAGTGAACTTGGGACCCAAGGAATGACAAAGCAATGGGTTCTATGGGCCCTCTTTTTGCCTCATATAGCCCAGGCTTGGAGCTGAAGAAATCAATCATCCAGAAATGGCAATGGATTCAGACAATCAAAAAAAAAAAAAAAAAAAAAAAACCAGCAAAAGCCTACTCCCTCTATCTTAAACGATCAGGAAAAGAACAATGTAGAAAACAGAATCTTTTATACAATTATCACTACACTCTGGCCAAACACACACACACACACACACACACACACACACAAGCAAGGCCTCCTTCACATCCAAGCCAGCAAAGGATGAGTGGGGAGCCTAGAGGTCTAGCCTGATGAAGATGTAATGGGGTGCTCCAACTCTCTCTGGCCCTACTGTCAAAGAAGGCAAAGTAGGAAGTAAAAACTTCCATACTAGAATAAACATCCTTGTCTTGCATAGTTTCTAACAAATCTGCTGTCAATCTTATCTTTATTCATCTCTAATGTGTTTTTTTCCCTTTTTTCCTCTAGCTGCTTTTAAGATTATCCTTTTATCATTCTTACTAGCTAATTTAATTATTATGTGACTTTCTGTCATTTTCTTCATGTTTCCTGTGCATGGAGCTTCTTGAATCTGTGGGGTTTAAAATTTCAACAAGTCTGGAAATTTTTAGTCATTGTTTATTCAAACATTTTTCTCTACCCACCACCCCCTCATTCAGAGACTCCAATTACAAGCATACTAAGATGCTTGAAGTTGTTCAAAAGCTCACTGATGTCCTCTTCTATTCCTTTCTCTCTCTTGGTGGTTCATTTTGGATAAATTTTACTGGTACATCTTCTGCTGAACTCATCTTTTTTTCCCTTTCAATAGCTTATCTGCTGTTTATCCTATTCAATATATTTTAAGGTCTCAGTCATTCTGGCTCTCATCTCCAAAAGTTTAATTTGGGTCTCTTAAAGATATCCTTTTTAGCTCTTTGAACATATGGAATTGAGTTTAATAACTGTATTAATGTCCTTATTTTAACCCAGTTCTGCATCAGCTTCAATTGTTTGACTTTTTTCATCATATGGGTCATATATCCCTGCCTCTTTGAAAACTGGCAAACCTTTTATGCCAGGCATTGTGAATTTTATATTATTGAAGGCTGCGTTACTTTGTACAAATACTTTTGAGCTTTCTTTTTCAACACAGATAAGTTACCTGGGAAAAATTTAATCTTTTTTTCTTTTGTTTTTCAGATTTGTTATGTAGAACTAGAATAGCATTTAAGTTTAGGGCTAAGTATTCTCCACTACTGTGACCATTTCGAGTACTCTGCTCCATGGCCTGTGAATTGTGAGGTTGTTCCAGTGTGGCTGATGAAATCAGGTCCTCTTCCTAAGTGTATGAATACCAGGTTCTATGACCTCTAATCTTTTTTTGGATGGTCCTTTCCTTGACCTCCGCTAGTTTCCTCACATGTATGTGTTGATTAGTACTCTACTAAATCCTAGAGGGGGACCCGCTGCAGATTTCCAAGATGTTCTCTTGGTGTAGCTCTCTCTTTTCAACACTCAGCCCTATAAACCCACTGCACTAGAATTTTTCTGGACACCCAGAAGCACCTTCTTAACTCAGGGAGTCCACTGCTCTGTGCCTTAGTTTTCCCTCTCAGCACCACAGCCTGGAGACTCTCTTGGACAATGAAACAGGTAATAGTAGACCTCATTTCATGTGTTTCTCATCTTCCCATCTTTTAAGTATCACTATCTTTCATTGCCTGATGCCCAGAGCCTTAAAACTACTCTTTCATATATTTTTGTCTTGTTTCCTACAAGAGGGTATCTTCAATCTCTGTTATTCTCTCATGGGTGAAAGAAGTCTGGTGATACCTTGAAGAAAACTAGGTTTGGAAATTGTAAGTCAGAAGAGAAAGGGATTCTTTAGTGGAATTTAGCATTCCAGTAGCCATCACTAAGCAAGTTTCCTTACCTTCCTAGTCCCTACCTTCACTGACTCCTAGAATGCCTCAGCCCAAGGGAAATGTATGATTAGGAAAAGGGGGATAATTAGATATTGGACCTGGATCATATTCCTCTGTATAGGAATAGACTTTTTCTGGAAAGTCAGTGGAGATTCACTCAGCATGCTTTCAACAGAAGCTTGGAACTAAGGATACAGACTTGAGATTAGGACCTGACATTTCTCTGTGAAGACCTCAATTTTTTTAATGTATTTTCATCCAGATCTGAGAAGTGCACATGATCTGAAGCTACAAACTCTTCTAGGGAGAAATCAGGAGGAACTTATGCCAAAATCTCCCCTTTCCTAATATATCATACAATAAGCATCTCAATTATTTAATTTTTCCCAGAATAGAGTATAAATAGTAGATTCACAAATACAGGGAGAAGAAACTGTGGTGAAAGTCACAAGTTACTAAAGTTAGACTCATTTGTTTAGTCTGAGAGATTGCTGAAACTCGACATTTAGAGTGCAGTGTTTCCTGGCTGTGCAGAAGCAAGTTTGTTCTTAGAGCAAAACAATTAAAGAAATGACCATTGCTGGGGTGCCTGAGTGGCTTAATCAGTTAAGCATCCAATTCTTGGTCATGATCTCAGGATCCTGAGAAGGAGCTCCGCATCAGGCTCCATGCTCAGCACATGTTCTCTCTGTCTCTCTCTGTCTCTCTCTCAAATAAATAAATAAATAAATCTTTTAAAAAAAATGACCATTGCAGAAAAAAATGGGGCATCATACTGCAACTTGCAACACATGTTGCAATGTTACCTAAACCTGCCATTCAAGGTGAAATTCTAGTAAAAAAAGTTAATGCTTGTGACTAACCAGCACCTTCTTCCAAACACTACTCAAACTTCTTTTTCAGAGAAATTCATTCTGTTTAAGTAGACATATATCTTATATCCTCATGAAGTCCATTCCTCAGGAAGACAGCCAAAAAGGAAGAGAAAAGGAAGAAAACTATACTTGTATTACTTTGTTTGACTCTCATAAAGAACCGAAGACCTTGATCAACTTTATGAGAAAACCATGAGGTCCTAACACTAACATTCAGTCTTAACTACAGATATCCTACCTTTTCATAAAATCTAACTCAAGTCTTTCAAATGTATAGAGATGATTTAAAATAAATTCTTGCTTCATTAACCAAATGAAAAAAATCTCTACTAGAAACCCAGTTTAGTAAATAGCTATAGTCACTTCTTTGCTTCTCAAAAATTCTTTGTCTTCACTTGAATCTGGGATATTTGCAATAGCCATGAAATAATAACCTGTAAGTGACGACAAACACTTCCTCACAGAGTGTATAGGTGTCTGGTGTGCTCCAGGCCCCTTTGTAGTAGTTTGAGTACATAATTTCTTGTCCTATACTAAGATTGGACCTCAAACCAGCTGGTAAGTCTTGATTTTCCAACTTCACTGAAGCATAGGTATAATAAGTACTTTAAGGCCCCCAATGACATGGGACTGGCAAATCCTGCCTCCAATAGAACTAGAAAGAACTTCCCTCTGCTCCAGAACATCGAGGTACCATATAATCTTCTAGCTCCTAGTGCTACATACTGCTCTTAGCTCCAACTCTGTAGTAGCAATCTATGCTCCTAGTCATTTATACAACAGATATTTATTGTGTACATTTTATGTGCTAGGTATTGTGCTAGATGATAGAGACACAAAGAGAACAAGTCAGAAAAGGCCTATTATGTCACAAAAAGCAGAAGGTGAAAACAGACAATAGATTAGTATAGAAATAAGATAATTTCAGAAAAGTAAGGACTTTAAAGGATACAAAACAAGGTAATTGTAAAAGAGTACTTTGAATGCGGTGTGGAGGTACTTTTAAATCGAGTGGTCAGGGTAGACCTCTCTGGATGGTGACATTTGGGCTAAGATGGAATGCTAGCCACACAAGGATTCCAGATAAAAGCATTCTCATAATTAAAAGAGCAAGAAGGGCAAGGTAAGGCTCTATAAGACCCGGGCCAAACTGCTAGTCCTTTTCTGGTGTTTTCATCTCCTGGACATCAGGTGTTATGAACACTGACTTTCTGATTTGTGCTACTATGACACACTTGTTCTATTCCCAAACTCTCCCTATGTTAAGTGCAAGCCCTAAGGATTCCCATCTCTTTCAGAAGAGTCACGTCCCAGGTCTAGCTGTCTGTCTGATAATGACCAACACTCCATCTGCCACATTAATTTTATCTTTTAAGTCTATGTAGAAATGATCTTTGTGTGTCTTCCCAGCCAGGAGTTAGACCTGTGCTAAAAGTACACTTACGAAAAGAAGCAGAGACAAGGGCAGCCCTGGTGGCTTAATGGTTTAGTGCTGCCTTCAGCTCAGGGCCTGATCCTGGAGACCTGGGATCAAGTCCTACGTCAGGCTCCCTGCATGGAGCCTGCTTTTTCCCTCTGCCTGTGTCTCTGACTCTCTCTCTCTCTCTCATGAATAAATAAATAAAATCTTAAAAAAAAAAGAGAAGCAGAGACAAGGAATGGGGAAACACTGATATTTTCCAGACCCTGAATTTACTGTCTTCCTAAAGCCTGGCCACATTCATGTTTTGGAGTATGAGACACTTATAATATAATATAATATAATATAATATAATATAATATAATATAATATAATATATATTTCACATATGCTAAATTGAGTTACTCTCTGTTACTTACAATCAAAGAATATTAACCATAGCACTCTCTCCACTTTTCCCTCTACCATGCAAGTATTTCTCTTTAGCTATGTACCCAGTGATTTAATATAATGATGAGCGACCACATTTGGTCAGCTTTCTCATGCACTTTCTTCCTGATGGTAGAGAAGTTTCACCACACAGTCTGCTATTTTTTAAGTGCTAGTGGCTTGTGCTCTTTTCCAAATATAATACTGGAAGTATCTAGCCTTCAAATTGCCCAGCTGCTATTTATATCATATTTTTCATCTGATGGCTGTGCCCTTTGATAACATAATGTGTTCATTTTCCTGGTCTTTTCATGTTTGCATGTTTTTCTTAATGTTCATTTTGACATTAGAGTCTTATTTTTCCCCCTATAAATATTTTAACAAGCCTTCTTATAATATTTGCCTTTATATCATTGAAAGTTTCTAGGTGAGTTCTATTGGAGCAAAATACCCATACTCTATTCTTTGATCTGTAATAATGTCTAAAAGAAATGTCACTTTTCCTTCCCACTTATTAATTTAGTTCAGTGTACTTGGTATGTAGTATAGACGATATCAATTTTAATCTCATATACAAATACACAGTGAAAGCAAAGTCAAGACTAGATGCTAAAATTTTACAGGAAAGGGGGCACTAGAAACTATTTCACAAAAAATAATTTAGAATCTTTTCCTGGTAAGGGCAAGGTTTCCTGAGGACACAAATTCTCTTTTCATGGTATCCATTATCATTTCTACTTGTAAGGAACAATTTTAATGGAAGAAGGTTGTTGAAAACAAACAATTGTTGCAAAGTTCAGACTTATAAGTCACTTTCCTTCTTACTATCAATGAATGATCCTTGTTACTATTTCTAAGATGATTTCAGCAATCCATCTACATTTGACTTAATTAATTATGGCAATAAATATTCTTAATTCAAAAAATAAACTTCATTTAAACAAGTGATATCTAATGGAAACTGGATCCAATTTCAAGTGTATAAAGAAAGACTTTGAAGATGTGATGTGTTCCTATTTGGTGTTTGAAGTTCAAAATGTAATGGAATAATCTAGGAATCTACTATATGTGTCTAAGTGGGATTGCTTATTTTCAAAATACTAGACCAATTCATTAGTCATTTACCCTATTCTCTTTCAAATGCCACCCCCCACCTCCAGCCCCAACACACTGAGCTGAGATCTGGCAGCCATTTCTGCAAGTGGCAATAAAAAATGAGCAACTGAAATACATAGTACATAGAAGACAAAAAGTGCCACGAGAAAAATAAACCAAGGAACAGGCATAGTCATATTCAGTGAATCTTTTCCACAGGAAAACATTCATGTTCTGTTTCAAATGTGAAAATAATTTTATTTCACAAATATTTGAGAGAAATTTGATGAGAATCATGGTGAGTTTAGGATCTAATAGAATGAATAACTACTTAGAAACTTAGAATAATGTGCAAAGGAGGGACGATATTATAATGCTTTAAAAATAGTTCCTATAAATAAAAAGGATTTACCAAATTCTAGAGAATAACAATTACTTAGCAACATGGTCATCCTCCACATTCATCTACATCAACACCACATTCTCCTCAACAAAGAACACACCACACACATACACAAATATGCATCAAAGCAAATATATTTCATTCAGATACTAAAAATCCCTCACAGGAAAGTATGGAAAAATAAGCCTAAGAGGAACATTATCCCTTGGTTTTACTGTCTGCATCAACATGTTTCTCATACAAAGTGTGCTATGACCCACCACAGCTTACAGAACATATCCAATCCTTCGCTAAGCTTTTAATATAAGTCATCTTGCTTCACACTATAGTTATAAATGTTCACTTCCCATCATGCTGACAAACTTCAATTCCTTAAAGGCAATTAAGGAAAGTATTTATTTATTGAAAGTATTTATTTATTGAAAGTATATTTTTAAATATTTAACAACTCTTCAGTAACTTGCTCATTAAGACTTATCCAATGATATAGTATTTGCTATGTTAGAACATATTTATTTAGAATATAAATTTTGAGAATTCTTAAAATATGGTTTTTTAAGTATATTCTAAAGACCACAATAACTTTATATCAACTTGAAACTATAGGAAATTGCAGCTGTAAATGTCCTTAGGAATAATTTAATCCTTCTTCCCTTTAAGAAGAGAAAATTGAGAATCAAATAAACAAAGTGATTTTCCCATGATTATTCAGCTGACTAGTGGTAAAGAGAAGCCTCAATCATGAGTATCCTGGTATCCAAATCATATCTCCTTTCTCTAAAACTTAGTAAATTCCTTCGGTCTTAAAATTTAATACTCTGAATTATTTAGCAAACTGAATCTTTTTAAAGAATTAGATAAAATATCCTTAAAGTGCTTAGATATACTCTGAGAATGTATAGCTCTAAATATATTCATAGGCACCACTAGTTTTAGCATAGCAAAATAGCAGCATTTAAATCTTCTCTGGCAAATCATGTTTAACAGAAGTCAACACAGCCTTTGCCTTGAGGTAGCAGCCATCCTGAACTTGTCACATCATTGTCTACGATGCAGACATTTAGGTAGACATCGTAGTAGCTCTCAGCAAAGAGCATCTATTCTGAAATCCAAAGAGCTAATTCAACCTTAAGGATGAGGCATTTTCTCATGTTATTCTCTAGGCTCCAACCTCAAAGACAAAGAGAGATTATTTGTGGTGACTCAGCTCTAGAGTGGCAGCAAAGGAGCTAAAAGGTGAGTGCAGATGGACTTTAAATCTGAAACATTATAAGAGAGGAGATTAAAAAGAGTTCTTTTAAGACCTTGGGGTCCATATGGAAATCACATTGAAGATTTGTGAAGGACTGCCTCCCTACATGTTGCAGAGTAAAGCACACAACTGGAATGTTATGTTTCTGAGTAGAGATCAAAGAAATGTCCAAATGCTCTCTTTCCTTCAGCCAACCCATCTACTGACCAAGCAGGCACATTTATTTACAAGGCAGCTGCTCAGAGGAATAAGGGGAAAACCCACAATTTCCCCCAAACTTTTAACTTACAGCAAACTAATGGACGAATGATTAACTGTGATAAGACAGCCCAAAGTGATGTAATTTTAACTCTCTTTAAAGTGGTAAAAGTGAACTTGCTTTCCTAAAGACTTCAGATGAAAATAGAAGAAAAAAAATTAATGAACGTGTCTCACTTTTTCAAATTAGGCTTTTCCATCCTTTAAGAATGATTTTCAACAGTCTCTTATTTGGAAACAGTCTAAAAATGGTTGGAGCATTTCTTCTTGGTCTTGTTGGAGACAGGAGGTGAATAGATGAAGGATAAGTTCCTGTGGTCACAACTCTTCTTCTTTATCTAGTATCTCATTTATGTAACTCCAGGTACATTCATCCACAAATAGAAATGCCCTCCAAAGAAAGGACAACCTCTCAAAGTGTGGTAACACGTACAAGCATATATTTTGTTCAGCTCAAGGCCTGGTGCAAACTAACTTTTTAGTGTCAAAAAATAAAATGGTGCAAGGCAAGTATTGAAGATCACATCACAGACATATATTTTTTAAAGCATCAAGTTGTCAGAAACTTGCCAAAAGGAAACAGATATCACACACACTGAAAAATCTTGCCAAAAACTTGAACAAAGTTGAAAGATCTGCAGACCCATAAAATTTTTTGCCAGTAGCATTAAATATAACCTAAGGTGGCATATAAACTCAAAAGCTAATCTCATCCGATGGGTCATTTTCTAACGTGACTTTAGAGTATCTTAAAAGCAAACACAAAACAGATATGAACGTTACTTTTAGCAGTTGTCAATATTCAGATTTAGAATTTTTATTAAAACCATATATAAAGGGTAAATAAAAAGTTCAAGGCTTGAATTCTTGGTTTTAAAAAATCACTTTTTTTATCCCTATAGAAAGCACCAAAAAAAAAAAAAAAAAAAAGCAGTAAGTAAATGTTTCTTAGTTAAAACAATTTAATGCTAGTTAAGTAAAAACTCTTATGAAAAAGAATTGCTGGGAATTTCAATTGGGATCCAAACTACTGACCTGTTTTTTTAAAAGGCTTCTTCATGCAAAATAATATGACATAAATAAATGTTATTTCAAGGACCAAATTATCTAGTTAGGTTTTTGACAGCCTGGACAGCATGTCAGAATAACAAAAACATTGCTAAAGATCTAGAGAACTTAATATTTTTTTTTGCCATGAGCACTAAGATTCCTCTAGTTTTTAGAAATGGTAACAGCATACTTATAATTCAGAATTTAGTTTTATGAATTCAGTTAAGGGTGAGCAAATCATTTTCTCAAAATCAAAACTGAAAAGCCTCTACTTGAGAAAAGTATGCATTGCAAGAAAAAAATTAGAATCTAGTGAGAAATTCAAAGATACTTCTTATAGATTAGAAATTACCAGAGCCTGGGGGAAAGGGGAAATAGAGAGTTATTACAAAAAGGGTAGAGTTTTGTTTGGGGTGATGAAACATTTTGGGAACGATAGTGGTGATATTTGTACAATACTATGAATGTAATTAATACCACTGAGTTGTACACTTAAAAATAGTGAAATGAGGGTGCCTGGGTGGCTCAGTTGGTTAAGTGTCTGCCTTCAGCTTAGGCCATGATCCTCGGATCCTGAGATCCAGCCTTGCATCTGGGTCCCTGCTCAGTGAGCAGTGCTCCCTTAGTAAAAATCTTTAAAAAAGGGTGAAATGACAAATTTTGTTGTATATATTTTACCACAAAACATGAAAAGGAAGAAAAAAAGACTCATGACATGCAGGGAAAACAGCACTATAAATCATCAATTATAATATAAATATTTCTTTGAATTAAAATTCATATCTCAAATTAACATTTGTTGTACAATCAATGGTGTCTTATACTTGCTGTTTGCCAGGCAGTAGTTGTGAAGCAGAGGCATTGCCTGCACATGTTCAAATTTGGTTGCTATTCACATTATTATTGGAAAGATAGAATCCTAACACTTCACTCAACACACTATTTAAGAACCATTTCTGAAGGAAAATGAGTCTGTTTTTTTGTTTTGTCTTGTTTTTATCTGAAACCTATTACATCTACTGATAAGTTCATGAAAGTGCCAGCATAAAGAATTAGAGAATTGGTGACTATGGCTTGAAAAAAAAATTCTAATGACAGTAATGAAGAAATATGGCTCTGAGAAATATGACTGCACCAATGTATTTGATGACACAGATGATATATAGTGTGGAAAAACATGTATAGCAAGGGCTCTGGACAGAAAAACTGAGTTAGGAGAGTTGCAAACTCCGAATAAAATGTTTTATGAAGGGGCACCTGGGTGGTTCAGATGGTTAAAGCGTTTGCCTTGGGCTGGGGTTATGATCTCCAGGTCCTGGGATTGAGCTCCAGGTCTGGGATCCAGTCCCATGTCAAGATCCCAGTTTAGCAAGGAGTCTGCTTCTCCCTCTCCCTCTGCTTCTCCCTGATTGTGTTCTCTTGCTCTGTCTCAAATGAATAATAATAAAAAAAAAATCTTTAAAAAAAAAGTTTTGTGTATACCTTAGCCAATCTGTTTTGCTTATATTTACCTTTTAGTATACATACCAAAAAAAAAAAAAAATCTGAGCAAGCTATTTCAATTAATATAAATTCTAAGTGATAAGACTCATTGTGAGATAGCTTACTTAACACGGTGTTTTTAACCTCCCCCCATTAGGAGTATATAAAATAATGGTGTCCTATAAGTAATGGCATCTTAATGGGCAAGGGAGGGACACCTGGGGGGCTCAGTGGTTAAGGATCTGCCTTAGGGGGATTGAATCCCCCATCAGGCTCCCCAGGAGAGCCTACTACTTCCTCTGACTGTGTCTCTGCCTCTCTCTGTGTGTCTCTCATGAATAAATAAAATCTTTTAAGAAATGGGAGAGGGATAAGAATAAGCAGCTCACAAAAAACTAAATGGCCATCAGACTCATTGAAAAGATGGTCAGCCTCACTGAGGCTGGAGCTGGAGTGTTCCGGGAAGACATGGACTTCCTACTCATGTTGGAAGAACAGTCTAAGAGCGGCATTCCTGGTGGGTCTTCCTCACTGCCCCAGTGACTCATCTAACTGGTAAGTATGGGAAAGGGAACTGATTGGGTGTAGTTCAGCCACTTTCTCTCTTTCCTTTTGGGATATGATTGTCTTATGAATCACAAATTCTGTTTCTTCATCTATGTTTTCCAAGGAGACTGCTAATGGCAGGTCTGTTATTTTCCAATATTGTCCGTGATAAAAAAGTGAGGAAGATTAATTCTAGGATATAGGATTCAGAAAACTGTTGTTATCACAGATACAGGCCAATCTGTTCAACAGCTTTATCAATAGCATAGGTGATACTCCATGTTTTGATTCCTGCATCTGCCTCTTAATTTGTTCTAAATCAGACAGGAACATAAAGGGGTGTAACAAATCAACAAATTATTAAGGAGTGCAAATAAAAAAAAGGACATAATATTTAATTTTGGTAAAAATAAAAAAAATGGTGTTGGCAGGTAGTAAGAGATCCATTTGCTTACAGTTTTGGGGAGTATAAACTAGTAAAGGCCTTTGGAGAATTTAGAAGCTATATTTATAAACATACACATCTGTAAATAAATGAATAAATAAACAAACACATCTTTGACCTGTCAATTTCACTTCTTACAGAAGTACTCATACATGTACAGGATTATTTATATAAGGATGTTCATAACAGTAATGTTTAATAGTGAAAAACTGGACATGATTACCTAGAGAAATAGTTAAAACAAAATATGATGATTTTTATGCAGAAATACTATGCAATAATTTAGAATAGTTTGGTCAACTGCAACCCATGGGCTAAACTTGGCCTGTTTTAATGGCAGAATTTAGTAATTGTAACTAAGACTACATAGCCTGCCAAGTCTAAAATATTTATTATCTGATCTTTAAAGAAAATCTTTGCTGTCTCGATTTAAGAAAATGAAATAGTCATTTAAACTAATAGGCTGTGAGGTCAATCATGAAAAACAAAACTGAAAACAGCTGAAAGCTCACATGATCCCTATTATATAGTAAGCATGATCTTCATTATATAAATAATCTATATGTGTGTTTACATAAATCCAGTCCAACACAAACAACATTAACAGCAGTTACTTATTTGAGGGAAATAAGGGCTTGGGTAGGGGAAGGGAGCTGATTTTAATGTGCATATATTCACGTATTCCTTTTGGACAGTTTTGTTTAGTGTAGACATCAAAAAGGGCAAAAAAAGGGTGGGGGGTGGCAAATTAAATGTCCGGATCTATCCAGGAATTTCTCTTTGCCTTCTGTAGGGTATCCAGTATCTCCACTAAATCCTTGCCTAACACCATGTTTTGTCAAGCCAAGAGTTAAACTCTTTATCTGACTCTACCATTTTTACTGGGACTGTCACTTTCCAATGAGGAGGGTTGAGATGAAGTGGTTTATTAGTAGTAGTAGTAAGATTGCATATTTTGCCATGTCTTTTCCCACTGTGTTTCCTCTTTTGAGAATTCTCAGTAACACTTAAGTTATACAAACTGGTTCCATTTAATTTTGATCAGATAAACTAAGGAAAATTCTAAGTGAAACCATGAGCTGAAAACAAGTAGCCATACCTAAAGTATCATGGTAACTTACCTTTTTTTCTTAGTTTTGATATTTCAAAAAAAAAAAAAAAGGTGAAAAAATAAGTTAAAGAATGAGAATTAACTTCACCAAAAGTTTGTGAAGTTTTTGCCTGCTGATTATAAATTATTATTCTATAAAGCAGGAGAAACTGGAATCCCTTAAAGTTATAATTTTGAATCACATCTTTGGCAATTTCACCTAAACTACAAAAAGTTTTCCAAAAATATCTGCTTCTCCCCTTCTGCTAAAAGGATTTAATCTGAGGGATGCCTGGGTGGCTCAGGGGTTGAGCATCTGTCCTTGGCTCAGTGCATGATCCTGGGATCCTGGGATCAAGTCCCATATCAGGGTCCCCACAGAGATCCTCCCTCCCCCCCTCTGCCTATGTTTCTGTCTGTCTCTGTCTCTCTCATGAATAAATAATCTTAAAAAAAGCAATTTAATCTGAGTTATAAAGAGATAAAAGTCATGGTGGTCATGCACGGACAGCAAGAAGCCAATTTTTAATTCTTAAATGAAGCTCCTTCTCTCTCTGGGCAAACCATCAATGTTTATTAAAATACACTTGTATACTGCTTTGCAGCTACAGTCTTACTATACATTACCCTATCTGTCCAGTAAACTTACAATAGAGTCAAAGAGGAAATTCTGAGTTTCCTTGATGTGAACACTGTCTCATAGACGTTAATTTGTCTAGGGTAAAAACTGGTAACTAGTAAGAGATTGAGACTCTCCTTCTCAGAAACATCTAAGTATACATTTTTAATTGTTTCCTCACTTTTTAATTGCCTTTTCTCAAATGACTTAAGAGAAACATTATATTGTTAAGTGTAAGATTCCTATTTATTATGGTTTGAATAACAGCAAGTGACTTTTTTTTTTTTTTTTTTTTTTTTAGAGAGAGAGAGAGAGTGTGCATGAGAGGGGTGGGGAATGGGGAAGATCAGAGGGAGAGGGAGAAGTAGACTCCCCACTGAGCATGGAGCCCAACACAGAGCTTGATCCCAGAACTCCCATATCATGACTTGAGCAGAATGCAGACACTTAACCAAATGAATCACCCAGGCGCTCCAAGATAGAATCTTAAGTAGGCTCCACAACAGCATGGAGCCCATTGTGGAGCTTGATCTCATGACCCTGAGAGCATGACCGGAGCTGAAATCAAGTCAGATGCTTAACCAACTGAGCACCCTGCAAATGACTTTTTTTTTTTTTTAAGATTTTACTTATTTGAGAGGGGAGGAGGGGCAGGGAGGGAGGGAGAGGGACAAGCAGACTCTATGCAGAGCGTGGACCCCAGAGCAGGGCTCAATCCCAGGACTGCAAGATCATGACCTGAGCCAAAATCAAGAGTTGGCCACTCAACCACCTGAGACACCCACGCACCCTGCAAATGACTTTTTAAAAGAATAATTGATCCTCAAAACTTCATCACATCTAAGAGTGAAACAATTATCATTAACTAGTTCCATTAAGGGCACAATCTGCTTGTAACTCAACTCTTAGCTTATCCTACTTTTCCAAACACTTGAAAATAAATGGTCTGAAAATCATTACATAAAATGACCACAAAAAATATATATAGTGTCCCAGTAAAAGTGAGAAAATCAAAGAAACTCAACCCATGGTATTACTATAAAAATATAGGCATTGATTTAAAATAAACTCTAAAAGGTTGATTTTTAAAGTTGCTGATGACAGCTAAAAACACAAGCTTTTAAAGCAAATCTCAGAAAATATATAATTTGGGCTGGGTGTGTTTTTCTCACCACTCCCTCCCCACCAACTCAGTATTACTGATTATTCAAAAAATGGAAAGACAACCTCCATAAACATCCTTGGAATGCTGCAAGTATAATGAAGTAATTTAGGTAACTAAAAAAAAAAAAAAAAAATGGATGAAGACATATTACAGGAAACTAAAATAAATAAGAGTACAAAAAAAATTAGAGTCCACTTAATGACATTGGAGGGCCATTAACTTTCAGATTAAAATGAAATACTGAAAGATCATTGCTTTTGTAGTCCTGTCTTCATCTAACAGCCTATAAGACTTCTTTCAATATTTACTTAAACATGTGATACACATAGAAAACGAAAAGCTAAAATTAACAAAACACCATGCCTAACTGTTGAGCTTAGTTTTTAATGTCCCCTTACAAGGGAGACTTTTTTACGAATATATATTCTTAGAACTTAGAGTACAGGACAAGGCCTACAGTTTCAACAATATCTGTGGGATTAAAAAAAGGTGAAAGTAAACAAAATTTTAAAGGCTGGTAGATTCCCTAGAGAAAAGATATTTGTAAACTCATTATGAGAACAGTATTGTGGGAACAGTAATCTTACTATATAGATCTAAGAGAAGTCAAAGGGAAAAAGATCTTACTCCTTTATGAGATTTTGTTTTCAAACCTTTTTCATGTCTCTTCTGAACCCTGACTTCCACTTCTTGACCTTGTCTGTATCTCACTTGGGATTGCACTCTCATTGCACTCATAAATCTCCTCCAGTAATTTATAGCAATTGAGGAAATGCATATGAATGTGTTTACAATTATATATACATATTCTTTCCTTAAACTATAACTTCTGATTCTCAAGAGCTGCAACATGGTATATAGTAGAAAGAATATTGAAGTCAATCAGAAAATCACTGTTGAGACCCAGGTCTGCCACTATTTTTGTGATCATGGGCAAGTAACTTTTCAAAAGAAAAAGAACTAAAATAGGGATGCCTAGGTGGCTCAGTGGTTGAGGATCTGCCTCTGGCTCAGGGCGTGATCCCAGGTCCCGCAAATGAGTCCCCTTTTCAGGCTCCCTACGAGGACCCTGCTTCTCCCTCTATGTCTCTGCCTCTCTATGTCTCTCATGAATAAATAAAATTTTTAGAAAAAAAAAAAAAACGAGAATACTCTTACTCAAAATTTAGACATGTAGTTAACTTTGTATAAAGTATATAACCCAGTATAGAATAGGTACTTTTGTTTTTTCCACACATTAAAACAAAGTACACACTAAAGTGGATGAAGTTATCTAAGATCTTATTGTTTAGTTGTTCGAATCTGTTTCCAGTTTTAAAGTTGATTTGTTCGAATCAGGATACAAAGGTGACATTTCCATTTATTCTGTATGTTAAGATTCTTTTAATGTGAAATTTGTTAAACAAAACCAAGTCACTTATCCTGCAGAATTACCCATGTTCTAGATTTTGTTGACTGTAGGTCCATGCTATCTTTTAACACTTTTCCTTGTGTTATAGATCTCCTATTAATAGATCTAGGGGCTTGATCTGATTTTTTTTTTCCTTTTCTTGCCAATTTTTTTTTCTCCTTTTCTTGTGGTGCTGGATACTTTTCTTTGAGTCACAGTATAAGGCACATCATTAAGATTGACCAGTGTGTTCAGGTCTTGTCATCTTCATCTATCCATACAAAGTTCCTCATTAGCTTTTCAATTAATGGCTTCAGTAGCAACTGATGAACATTGTCTAGCTCTCCTTTTATTAGGAATTATGAAATGGTGATATTCTAATACTCCTTCTGCATTTAACTGTTATAATTCTATATATTTTATGAATTCTTCTGGTGAATTATTTGATTACCCTGGGGTAAGGCAGGATGAATGCTTCTTTGTCTCCAAGTTACCAGTTAGTTTGCACACTAACCCCTTAATATCCTTCCAAAGGTGAATGGATTGGTTTGTCTTTGTTTGCTGTTAGTATTTTGAATGCATAATTTACATATTTACAATGTTTTGGTCCATTTTAGTTATTATCCTTATTGATCATCAAATTAAATCCCTGTATATAGCCAGCAGGATCTTGAGTTTTTGAGAAAAGACAGTGGTATTTGAGAATTTTCCTGCTTTGGTGATGCTGAGGTATTACTGTTAATTTTTAGATGTAAAATGGTAATGTGATTTTGTTGGAAGAGAAATGTATATCTCTGAATCAAATAACATTTCAGATTTGCTCAAAATAACCTGGGGTCAAGTAAGTTGGGACATAGATGAAAGAAGTTTGGCCACATGTTTGCTAACTTTTGAAGTTAGTATAACCATAGTTAACTATTGTTCCTTACATTATTCTCCTGTATACATTTGAAAAATCCCATGTTTTATTTTATAACTCCCATTTCAGCAGTAAAAGTTATCTATTACAGAAAAGAGTCTACTACAGAAAAACAGAAGAAAACACACAAACTTTAAGTCCAGCACACTACCAACTGGATAGTTTCTGAAAATGGTATCATAATACATGCAAAAGGAAAAAAACAACTTATCTACACAACCTCACTTTCCATTCAAAAACATTTGGATATTTGAAGTTAAGAGATAGTCTGAAAAGTGTGATTCTTAAAGTATTCTTTATTAAGATCATTAAAAGTTGTAGAAACAACTTTATATTATAAAGGCACAGGGAGACAGTTCTGATAAAATATTCAAATTAAACAGTAACTTACAGTACAAAAGACAATTTTAATGCACATACAAACCCCAAATGTCTGATTCAAAAATATTTTACTGTGTCTATTAATGGGCAATGATTAAAAATATAAATTGCTGCTGTATAATAAATATCTGATAGTGAACATCTTGATAGCAAAGTGAACAAAATATTTATTGCTTTTCACGTACATATTTTTCCCTGTAATTTAAAATTCCTAATTCTTTTACTATCTTCTCAACTTTTTCCAAGGATAAAAGAAATTCCACATAATCTCATGGGGGAAATGGTAGTTTTAAGAACTACCTCCAGTAGCAATCACTGCTGGCAGTATTTTCTCACTTCCTTTTCTGCAATCACAATCACTTTTCCAAAGTAAGATAAAGGTTTGCTAAGCCGCATAAAGACAACCCTCTGTGACTGGCATTCTAAAGTTTGTAATGAACACTTATCAAATATAAAAGGTGCTCTGTTTTGAAAATGTGTATTTTATTTGAAGTTCTGAGTAATGGTGAATGACAAATAATTTTACCTGCTCCCCTCAAAAATTTCTGAAGTTGTAAAAAGTCAGCTTTAGTAAAATTTCTAGGACTTAAGTGTTTCTTTGAGGGCTAGTTGATACCTGTAATATATGGATGTATAGAAATTAACATAATGCAATCTATTTTATAATGGAGAGACCTTACTTTTCTCCTCCCAGTTTTATACTGGGGTTAACAGTATTCATTTCATCATGCTTTTTTGTAGCAACCCAGTTATAGATGGTACAAGTAGAATTTCTATCACAACAGTAAAATAACATGAATGTACCACACTAACTCAATGCTATCTCAACTTAAATACCTACATTGAAGTATTTGATAATCATTGTAAAGTTACTTAACCATATGTCATGTTCAGACAGTGTGTAGCAGCTAGTAATGTGCCTGGCACAGAGTTGATGCTCAATAAATAGTTGCTGAATGAATGAAACAGAAAAGAAAAACTTGGCTTTGGTTGTGCATATTTTAATCACTTTCTGATTTAGAATAAAGTCAGTTTAGAACTAGATACTGCGTACTATACCAAATTTTGCCATAAGTTAAAGCAGTAACTAAAAAAAAAGTTATCACCTATGTTAGTGATAGTCAATTTATATACTGTAACTTTTTAAAATAGCCCACAAATTTCACATAGTTGTTAATTTTTATCCAAGTATTTAAATTTGATGTTTTGATGCTTAACAATGGGGTAATGAAGACCAGGCTGGGCAGACTGGCTAAACTATGCTTTTGAATAAAAATTACTAGTCCATCAATAAATAAAAAGTTATGATGCCCAAATAAACTCAAATGATGACTATACTGTGTTAATTTCTGTTACTACCAATGAATATAAAGTAGGATATCTTGAAGTCACATATGCTTGGAAGCAGTAGCTTACCTTTGCAACATAAAATAACCAGTAAGATGTGAATGTAATAATGACATAGTATTGGAAGTGTGACAGTAAGAATATGTAGGTGATCAATTTTAAAGTCTAACCGTGACACTAGATCTAACATTTCTTTGGCATATGCATTGGACTATATTGGACTAGTTAGCATTTAAAAAATACTGTTGTTTTTTTTCTCAATCAAAATTAACATAAAGGTGTAGATTGCTAGTATACTCTTCTTAAAGCCTTTTAAAGGACAAGATGACATTTTGTAACATATGCCAAACTTCCGTGTTTAGTGTACACTTATAGGCATAGAGGGATGTAACTGTTAAATAACCTTGAATGATTTCATGCAATGGTGAAACCACAGAAAGTGGGGAGAAAAGTATTTACATAATAAAATATTCAGCTCTCTGAAAATACAGTAAACCTGGGAATCTTGCCCTACCAGGAAATGTGTACCGCATAGCACTGAACAAAAGCTAGTTCAAATTTAAATAAACACCTAGAATAACCTGAATGTGTGAAATTTAATAAAAAACATAAAAATGGGGGGAAAAATACCTACACATCAGAAGGAAAAAGTGGCCTATAAAACAGGCCAATCTAACTTGACATTCAAAGTAAATGCAAGAGATTCACAAAATCATGATAGTAATGCAAACTAAGTCAAATACCAAGTACCCTTTGATACACAAGCCAATGTAACTATCAGACTCATTTCCAATAGCTTCACAATATTTAATAATCCACTCAGGCATTCAAGGGAGCAAAGCAGTCAATGATAGCTCAAGTCTCCAAAGTGTAAGAACAAACTTATTTGCAGAAGCATCATGTGATTTTTGAAGTAATGTCTTATTTTGATGTTAACATAAGATATCAGTGCAAGGTTTATCATTCTCTGAATGTATTACTTCCAAATTTCATTTTTCCAGATAGTTTTTGGTGGTTTAGTTTTAGCCAGTGCTATTTAAATGGAGAAAAGAAAAGTTCACCATAGACTACCTCACATTGTTACTCAATTGTGCTAGGTATTCACGCAGTTCTTTTGCAGCCTGGAATCTGCCATAGCGCTTCTTTGGGTTGGCACACTCGTCCAGCAAGGCCTCTAGACGGCCATCTTTGGCAATTTCACTTGGTGGATCATGAAGAAGTCCTCCAGAAGTGCCACGCCAGGTGGCATGTCTGGATAAGAGGTTCTGACAAACAGCGTAGTAATTGTGGTCCACAGTTGCACGAGCACAAAGAATTTCTTTTGAAAATGATAAGCAAGCCTCCTTATCACAGTCATCAAATTTGCTTTCGTACCACACATCCCAGTTTTCAGGTTTATCTGTAAAAGGGGGAAAAGCAGAAAGAGAAAAATACATTTTAAGAGAGTTTCCATTCCTTCCCAAAATATTTTACTAATTAACAGAGTAGTATTTGTTCCTAAAATTGTATTATAATTTTAAATACTGAAATTTATTGATTTATATATAAACATGGGAATTCATCAATGCCAGAGCAAAAATCAGAAGAGGTCTCTAACTATTGAAGGGTTCAGTCTAGATGGAAACTTTCTATCACATAGAGAAAGTGCCACACAGAGAAGCAGGACGCAATGCTTCAAGAATACAGAGAAGCAGTACTTCTGCCTGGCACTGAAGAAAGCTGTGTAGAAAACATGTGATTTAGGTCTTTACTAAGCAAATGTGAAAATAAATGAGGGAAAACTGTATTTTGGGCCCAGTATAGTTTGTGCAAAGGCATACACTTAAGGGTTTGTTCAGCTGATTCAGGAGACAGTAATAAGTTCATGGAGGCTAACCTGTGAGACAGCTACCTGGGGAGATGGTACAGATGAGGCTACGAAGAGATGATTATAACAACCTGTAGTCCAGGAAAAAAAGCCAAATTGTAGAAACACAGGAGTTTAGTTTTGAGTAAAGTTTAAGGTTCTAATTGGATGGCAAGGTAGATACTATTTACATACTAGTATTAATATTTTATATATAAATAGAGAGTAAATATAAAGTAGCTATGAGGTATTCAGGTGGGTATATCACATATGCAACTAGAAATAGACTTGAAACTTAGAGGACTTAAAAAAAGAAACTTAGAGGACTTTGAAGTCAGAGGTACAGTACACATATTTAGAACACATCAACATACAGGTGCTTAATGGAGCCAAGAGAAGAGCTGTATTATATTGGAAAGCATGTTCAAAGCAAATGAAAAAAACAAAGACAGGGCAGACCCTTGGAACTTAAGGGGTTGGCAGAGGAAAGATAAGTGAAAAACATTCATTCAGCAAGTAACTATTTGCCTACTCTATAGCAGGCAAGGGTATATACTGGTAAAGAAAATAAATAGATGGTTTCTGCCCTCACCAGCTTACAATCAACTATGTGAAACAGACATTAAATAAATAGATAAACAAATAATGGGAAATGCTACAAAGGAAACAAACCTTTTTATAGTAGAAAGGTTATGAAAGAAACAACCCTCTAGCATTAGATATACTGGTCAAATGTAACATTTAAGCTAAGGTTCAAAGGACAAGTAGTTAGCTGTATACAGAAGAAAGAGGAAGCATTTTTTAAATTTATTTTTATTTTATTTAAATTCAATTAATTAACATATAATGTAATATTGGTTTCAGAGGTAGAGGTCAGTGATTCATCAGTCTTAAAGAATACCCAGTGCTCATTTCATCATGTGCCCTCCTTAATCCCATCACCCAGTAACCCATCCCCCACCTCCTCCCCTCCAAGGAACTTCAGTTTGTTTCCTATGGTTAAGAGTCTCTTATAGTTTGTCTCCCTCTCTGATTTCGCCTTGTTTATTTTTTCAAAACTCTTTCTCTATGATCGTCTGTTTTATTTCTCAAATTCCACATTTGAGTGAGATCATACGATAATTGTCTTCTCTGACTGATTTATTTTGCTTAGGATAATATCCAATAGCTCCATTCACATGGTGAGATGAGGCATTTTAGGCAGAGGAAACAGTATATAGAAAAGCCCAGAAGCAAAAAGGTTCATTCAAGAAACCAAAAGGCCACTGTAGCTAAAGCATCAAGGGCAGTAGACAGTGGAGTATTAAAACTGAAGCAGATTGGGCCCTGATTAAGAATTTTTTTCCTGGGGATCCCTGGGTGGCTCAGTGGTTTAGTGCCCGTCTTCGGCCCAGGGCGTGATCCTGGAGTTCCATGATAGAATCCCACATCAGGCTCCCTGCATGGAGCCTGCTTCTCCCTCTGCCTGTGTCTCTGCCTCTCTCTGTCTCTCATGAATAAATAAATAAAATCTTAAAAAAAAATTTTTTTTCCTTTCTTTCTCTTTAAGGTTCCTTTTAAATATTAGAGAGTATTAGTCTACTTTTGTTTGAAACATTCACATTCAAATGTTACAAAACATAAAAAATTCGTTCACCCTAAGCATTTTGTAATTTAAGTATAATTAAGATACAATATTATGTTAGTTTCAGGTGTACAACATATTGATTTGCCAATTCTATACATTATTCAACGCTCACTATGATGCTGTCAACTGTCACCACACGTTACTACATAATTGACTATATTTCCCATGCTGCACTTTTCTTCTTTTGACTTACTTTGTAACTTTAAATTTATATACCTTTATCCCCTTTATCTATTTTGCCCATCTCCCCTCTGACAACCATCAATTTGTTCTCTGTATTTAAGTGTCTGGGTTTTTTGTTTGTTTTTTCCTTTATTTTTTTATATTCCACATAAGTGAAATCATAGTATTTGCCTTTCTCTTTGTGACTTATTTCACTTAGTGTAATACCTTCTAAGTCAATCCATGTCATTGCAAATGGCAAGATCTCATCCTTTTTTATGGCTAAACTTTCATTTTGTGTATGTATGTGCGTGTATATCATATGTATATGTGTGTGTGTGTATCATGCGTGTATACACACACATATACCCATCACTCCCTCTTTATCCATTCACCTTGAATTCCTTCCGTATCTAGGCTATTGTAAATAATGGTATAGCAAACACAGGGGTGCATTTATCTTCTCAAATTAATGTTATTGTTTTCTTTGGATAAATACACAGTAGTGGAATTACTGGATCATATGGAATTTCTATTTAATTTTTTGAGGAACCTCCATACTATCTATTTTCCACAGTGGTTGCACCAATTTATATTCACATCAGCAATGCATGATGGTTCTCTTTTCTCCACATCATTGCCAACAGTTGTTAATTGTCTTTTAGATACTAACCCTTCTGACTAGTGTGAGGTATTATCTCACTGTGGTTTTGATCTGTATTTCCCTGATGATTAGTGATGCTGAACATCTTTTCATGTGTCTGTTGGCCAGCTGTATGTCTTCTTTGGAAAAATGTTTAATTGAATTCTCTGCTCATTTTTTGATAAGATTACTTGTTTTTGTGGTGTTGATAGAATGTAAATAGGAGCTTGATTTTTACTTAAAGAATAATGGGAAGTTAACCCTACCATGAGACACTTGGAAAGAATTGGTGAGAGTTAAAGTAGCACTGGGGCAATGTTCACTGTATGAATATACTGGTGTGGCTGTGTTCATCCAAGATAAGGAATTAGTTGGTATAAAATTGTGACATATTATTCCAAGAATGTCTGCATAAAAAAAGTTACAAGAAATTATTTTTTTCAAAGAATTTTTTTTTTTAATTTAGTCAGGAGAGACACAGTGAAAGAGAGAGAGAGAGAGAAAGAGAGGCAGAGACATAGGCTGAGGGAGAAGCAGACTCCATGCAAGGAGCCCAATGTGGGACTCAATCCCAGATTCGGGGATCACACCCTGGGCCAAAGGTAGACACTTAAGTGCTGAGCCACCTAGGTATCCCAAGAAATTATTTATACAAACACATTTCAGTGTTTGTAAATTTGTAAAGTTTTGAAAATTTTAAAAGTTTAGGCAAGTTGCACAACTTTGTAAGTACACTAAAAACCACTGAACTGTACATTTTCAAAAAGAAAAGAATGGTATAGGGCAGCCCCGGTAGCGCAGTGGTTTAGTGCCGCCTAAGCCTGGGGTGTGATCCTGGAGACCGGGGATCGAGTCCTACATCGGGTTCCCTGCATGGAGCCTGCTTCTCCCTCTGCCTGTGTCTCTGCCTCTCTCTCTCTCTCTCTCTGAATAAATAAACAAAAATATTTGTATAAAAAAAAAGAAAAGAAAAGAATGGTATAAGTTACTGCAACATTCACAAATGTAGGAAGAAGTGGAGAATAAAACACTCCAGCAGGGTGTTTACTCCCTGTAGGAGGATCTATGTGGCAAGTCAAGAAATAATAGTTTCGTGAATATGGAATCAGAACAAGATACTGGGAAAAATCAAGTATTTAACAGGATCAAGGTAAGATCATGCCACATCTAAGCGTCAACATAATAAAATGCTGTTGTTGCTTTCACTACATTCCCCAGGTGCCACACATTTTTGGACTGGGTTCATCAAAAGATCCTTATATGACAGGGGAGAAGATTAAAAATATAAGACCCTCACACCATAAAACAACTACCTTTCAGTTTCTTTTATTAAGTAGATTAATTATAGAGTTACAGGCTTTGTCCCTGGCACTTTAAAATTCCTGTGCCATTTAATTTTCAAAAAACTACAGAGAGTCTGCCCACCTATACCTACCATACAAGCTCACAAACCAATGGAGAGCTAAGTTTGGGAAAGATGTAATATCAAACCAAAGTTAGGGGTCTGCAGTGCTAGAAATTATATAAATGGTTAAAAGAAAAAAAAAATCACCACAGGAACCCCAGAAAACAATGCACAGAACATCACTGTAGTGACCCCACAGAAAAATAAGACCTCCATGAGAGCATAACAGTTTCTCTGGTAGTCTGTAACTAAATAAAAACCTAATTCTTCATTATACTCCTAAACTACAGAATGTAGATTAGATTGTAAGAAAAAGATGTGCACATACACACACATAGACACAAAGTATATCTGTGTCTGTTTATATCCAAAGGATATTTTATGAAACATGGAGAAACTGATTAGGAGTACAAATGTAATAAACTGGTATGCATTTACTGATACTGGTCAACTAAAACAATGAGGCAAGGCTTCCATCTAAGAAGGAAATTAAAAGTTTGTTTCATATAAATATAAACTTTGACATAAAAAATGTATACAAGAAGCAAATATAAGTTATGTACTTACTTTGTCTAATTAACCTTTTGTCAGCAACCAAAACATTTTCAGCATCCACAATGATTACCTTCCCATCTCTAGGACCAACTGCAAAATTGTCAAAGCTGACATCCAGGAGGTAGAGTGCAAATTCAAAGTCATTGTTTGTAAGTTGCTCTGCTATTTCCATTAATTGCCAAGCGAGGTCAACTCGTTTCTCCCATGGTGCATTAAAGTAACTCCACAGTTCTTCTCCAACATAATTTACAGCCACCATTCTTCCACAAGCTCCAAGATATTTTGCAAATGGCCAACCTTCATCAGATGGAAAACTCTACAAAAGAATTACCTTAATATTATAAGAGATTCAGATGAAAATATTTTAGGTCTACCCCAGATCCTCTCAGCAGACATTGTTACTAGGTATATGCTTGGATGTTCTGTTATATTCAGGAGCTGAAAAGAGATAAACTTGATTTCTTTTCTAATTCTACCATTACTAGGG
Organism: Canis lupus dingo; assembly: GCF_003254725.2. Taxonomy (NCBI): domain Eukaryota; kingdom Metazoa; phylum Chordata; class Mammalia; order Carnivora; family Canidae; genus Canis; species Canis lupus. Next base: position 39,548,439 of record NC_064265.1, on the reverse strand, counting down.
AGGGACCTGAAAAAACTTAAATAGGTAACTTTACATTATAAAGCTAAAACAGAATAAATAAGTCTTGCTTATCAAATTGCAGAACCAAACTGATAAACATATAAGGCACCTTCCTTATTACCAAATCTAGAAATATTTACATTTTCTTGTATCTTTTTGACTTAAGTACAGTCAACCATCCTTACTTTTGAATGAACAGCACTGCAGGCCTATTAGTCAGCAAGTATTTACCAGGCACCATGCACTGTGCTATGCTGGCAATTAAGAGTGAACAAAACAGAGGGTCTCTAAAATACAAATTTTTGAAGAGAAGACAGATACTAAGCAAATAATTTTGAGTATAAGCAGTGTTAGTTACTAAGAGTAGTATAGGCCCTAAGAGAGCATTTATTTATTTATTTATTTATTTATTTATTTATTTATTTTTAAACAGAATTATTTTTTAATTTTTTATTTTTTTATTTATGATAGTCACACACACACACACACACACACACACACACACACACACAGAGGGAGAGAGAGGCAGAGACATAGGCAGAGGGAGAAGCAGGCTCCATGCACCGGGAGCCCGACGTGGGATTCGATCCCGGGTCTCCAGGATCGCGCCCTGGGCCAAAGGCAGGCGCTAAACTGCTGCGCCACCCAGGGATCCCCCTAAGAGAGCATTTAATAGAGACTTTACCTAGCCAGCCCACAAGCAGGCAGGGGTACAATTTACAGAGAGATTCAAAGAAGTGTTTCTTAAGGTACACCCAAAGGTTGGTTAAGAGCAATCTGATATCCTATTGATGCAACCTGCACTCTACGTACCTTTCCCAAGTCAGTCTCGTTTCCCTTTCTACTGCCACTATATTTTCTGTTCACCTTTAGTTCAATTTCAAAATTATTTATTCGCTTAATCTTAGCAAGGTTTCCTAATGGATTTTATAAACACTGGGAAATTAATATCCTAAAACAAAAGTCTTTTGTGTTGATGAACAAGTCACTTTAAACTTAAAAGTAAGGCTTTATCTAAGATCTTTCCAGTGCTAAAATGACCACCTACAAAATAAGCACTGTGGTGCAAAAGGATGGGAAGTAATGTTTTAAACTTCTTGGAAAATAACATGACTACATGAAGTATAGAAGAAGCCTAGCACCTTTCCTTAAGTTGGGGGGAAAAAAAATTACAAGATGATATTTACACAAACACTGTAACAGAAACAAAGCAAGACACTGCAGAATATAAATATAGATTACTTCAATTGCTAAAAATTGAACAATCTACATACATTTAAAGAGCTAGCGATGAGGCTCTTCTTATGAAAATAAGTAATATTAACTTTACCTTGAACGTTCATAAAATTGAAAAAAAGTCAGTAATATCCTTAATATTTTTATCAACTATAAAACAAAACGTTCTTAGAACTAAACTTGATCCGTAATTACCTATTTTCATTTGTGCTTCCTTTCAACTATGACTATTAAGGCATAGTAACTATAACTTGTTTCTTTAGATGTGTAACTTTCTAAAGATTTTATGTATTTATTCATAAGACACACACACACACACACACACACACAGAGATAGGCAGAGACACAGGCAGAGGAAGAAGCAGGCTCCCTGCAGGGAGCCCGGTGCAGGACTTGATTCCAGAACTCCAGGACCAAACCCTGAGCCAAAGGCAGACCGCTCAACCACTGAGCCACCCAGGCATCCCCGTATATGCAACTTTCTTTTAAATTTTAATATCTGCAGTTTTGTGATAAAACACTAATTATGTAAATTAAAAATTTAGATATGATAGTATGAATCTTTAAATATAGTAAGTGAATTGAGTCCATCTTAATTCAAAGGCAACATCCGATTCTTTAGCAAGAAGGAAGAGGGAAACACATTTCTCATCTTATACATGAGAATTTTTTTTTTTTTTTTTTTTACTTCCTTGGGTACTGGGAAAAGTGAGATTGCTCATGTCCAATGTAAACTGCAAAAAACTGTCTGCTAACCAGGTTATTTTCAACTTTTTCTCTCAATTTTAAAATGCTTCCTTGACCTTGAAAATCTACACAAATTGCAAAAGATTTAACTCTTTCCCATTAGTATTCATGTACAAAGTCCCTGACGTAAAAAAAAAGGGGGGGGAGGGAAGACTAAAAATTGGTAATATATGAAAATGAAATTGTATAGTTTTGTCCCACAAAAAAGTAAAACAAAATTCCTCCATACATTATTGGTATATTATTCACATGCCATACTGTAAAACAGATACAAACATATCTTTGTGAAAATAAAATGGTCTTTGACAACAGGAGAAAAGGGAACCCTGCCAACATCTGCACATGTACAAATGCCTCCTTGTTTTTGGAGCCTTTCCAACTGGCAAATGACAGTCAAATATACACTTCATTACCCAAGTCCCTAATAGGAGAAGATAAAATATATGAACAAATGTCACATTGAGCAATTTTGTATTCATACAGTGATTTCTGACAATGTTAACTGAAATCCTGTTATGCCTCATTGTAAGAGCACTACAATTCTTTCATATAGCTTGTTACCTAATCTTTTGGAAGAACTTTAATAAATGAATCCACATTACTACTAGCTCAGATGACAAACATTTTTATTGTATAATCAAAATAGTCAGATTTCATTAATGATTAAGGAATTGTATTGAATACACTGTAGTACAAAGAAAATGCTCAAAGGAAGCCGAAACATAATTTTTATTTAAAACAATTCTGGCTTAGAACCAAATTATCATAGTCAAGCAGAGTTTGAGAGTTAAAATGTTAAGATGTAACAACATGGATTTGTTAAATATATCGAGCAATGAGAAACCTAACTTCTTACTTTTTGATTATCAAACTCTCAAAGGGCAAAATAAAATCCAGTGTAGCTGGAATAAGAATTTATTGCTGAGATCCACAGTTTTTATTTTAAAACAAATCTTAAAATCAGATTTTCAAATTGCCTACAACAGGCACGTGGTCTTCATAAAATGTGTGTATTTTAAGGAGTTATTTACAACTGAGAAAATATGTAAAATACTTTTCATTTGAAGGAAGGAGTCTTTAAACTTGGAATGGTTTAAATTCTAACTGGACTGGAGGCTCTTGAATTATCTGTCCAGGGCTTTAAATCAGGTGGAATGTACATCGAGGTGTAATATGTAAAGTTTTTAAAAGTAAATTATTAGTTTAAAATTCTACGGAGTTATAAAATAGTTATAAAACTATGTATTTCCTTCCATCACTGTATTTTTTTAATTAAATTGGTGAGCACCCAAAGACAACTTCTATGATTATAACTACCAATGTAAAAATTAAAAATGGAAACTTAAGATTAACACTCTCAACTGGTAAGATCTTATGATCCATTAAATGTCTCTTGTTATGAAATCTAAGATAAATCAGTATGTCCCTTTATCTCTCTCTCTTTTTTTGGTAACAGAAAACTGCAAGCTACCTCTTGGATACCATAAAACTCAATACTAATAACAGTATTACAAGCAGTGACAGTAGCTTAAAGCCAAAGTTTCAGAAATAAGTAAACAAAACCACTAAGGTCATTTTCCATTTTAAAAGAAAATGAAATCAAGGTGACAAAATGCACATACTTGATATTAAAATAACGATTAGGAAATTTAGGTATTTTATATTCTTTATGGTATATAACATTTTATAAAATTTGATATTTAAAAGACAACAGAATATACAGGGAAATAATGAACTTGAAATCACAAGGGGAGCTTGAAGGTCCACCTTCACTATGCATCTCATAAATGTGACTGTGGCAAAGCCAAAACTTCTTAGAGTTTTAGTCTCTTCCTCTGTAAAACTGGAATATTTGTACCACCATATATATTCATCAAGGCAATCCAAGAGCCAAAGGAAAAAAAGAGTATGAAGTGTACTTTGCAGATTATACTACCTTATAAAGAATTGCTTACCAAAACATATTATCCTTCCTATTTAAATAAGAAGTCCAGGTATTCATCAGGTTATGCTTATTTTCATATTACATACTAAAAGTCAGCTACAAACAATGAACAGCTTCCAAATATAGTCAAGAACCACCAAATTAGAAAAGCATCACCACTATCCTCTAGCAGTTTCTAATTTACAATGAAATATATAAATTAGCTACCAAACTTTAAGAAGGCTTACTGCTATGAAAAATGTATAGGGCATCCACAAGCACCAAAAATACAAAAAAAAATTAAACCTTGATACCATGTATACACATAAACTTAGCATTGTAATTTGATTTTCATTTATATGAAAATAAATTCTAAATGCTGAAGTAATCTATCATCTATTTATTGATCAAAACCATCATGTTAGGTTATGTGATTCATAACGGGGATATGAAATCTAAGAATTCTTGAGTTGGAAGTACATGAGTTGTAAATCAAGTTCAATCTTACAAGCACAGTTTAAATGATTTGCCTAAAGTCATACAGATAAAAGAGGTAAAGTCAGGCTAGCTAATACAACCCCTCAATCCACTATCTTCATGTTTCAGAAGTTTCCAAATTTTGGAAAAGTTAATAGTGCATATATTGCATACTCATGTTATGGAGAGTCTGGGAAATATTATGTTGTGAATATAATGTAAGCTTATACATCCTAAATGGGATAAAGTACATAAAAATCTCATGTGCTTTTATATTTTTTTAATTTGACAACCCCTATTTTTTACAGGTTTTTAAGTCTGGAATTGCAATTAAGGGATTGGAGGTTAACCCACATTTCACTGACTGCTTACGCAGCTAGAGTAAGAGAGAGTGTCACTGTAGAATGAAGAGAATACAAGTTTTGTATAAAAAAATTCTAGATCTACCCTAACACCATCATGAAATGCTAAGTAAACAGTTGTAAATAAACAGTCCCTACTCTCAGGAAGCTTTTTTAACTTGAGTTGGGAGAAAGGTTACTAAATACACATAAATTATAAATTACAGATTTATTACAAATTATAAGTAGAGTATGGTGAAAAAGAAACATAGGGATCTATTTCAGATTGATAAAGGGCAGCCTAAGAAAGTGCTACTTAGGCTGAGATCAAAAGGATGAGTATAATATTAGACAGACTGGGGAGGGGGCAGTAAGAATGTCCTAGGCATAGCAGAGTCAGAAACAGTATTCTCAGTACTGAAAAAAAGGCCAAAGCAGCTTCAGAAAAATGGATGAGGAAATGGCTTGAGGTAACAGTTAATAAGGGGAGGTAGGGATCAGATCATGTTGGGACTTAGAGAATGAAACTCAAAACTCCACAACATGGTTGATGTGCTTTGAAAAATAAAAACCCCAAAGCAACCAAAAAAAAATAAAAAAATAAAAAAATCTTTAACATTCAGAAACATTGTACATACTGGAATTTAACAAATATCCTGTGATATATAATGCTCTTCTTAAAACAAGGTTTTTACAATACCACAATACCCTTTGATGAATAACCACACTGTCCTACCAGATTAATAAGATCATTTTATTCTGTCAGAACACAGTCACTTTAAAGACATACAGCATGTGAGTAAAACTGATAGATTAAAAATAAAGTCAACTCTAGAACTTGTGATCTATTCTTTTTCCTTCCTTACATGACCAAAAGTAGGGTTTGCATACTAAATTTAAAAGACTGGGGCACCTGGGTGGCACAGTGGGTTGTTTCCAACTCTTGGTTTCAGCTCAGGAGGGGATGGATCTCAGGGTTGGGAGAGCCAGCACCTTGTTGAGCTTCCTGCCCAGCTTAGGAGTCTGCTTAGGACTCTCTCTCCTCTTCTGTCTCCCTCCCCCACACTCACTCCTGCCCTCCCGAGTGCGCTTTCAAGTGCTCTCTCTAAACTAAATAAATCTTTTTAAAAAAATCATACTTTCTTTAATACAAGATATGAATATTTTATAAAAATGCCATTTACTTCCTCACAACATTCCATTAAAAGGAACATAATAACTTTGTAGTTTGCCTAAAGAGATATATTATAAGACATTTTTTAAAGGAGGAAATTCCTAGTAAAAAGAGGCTGACTTGAAAAAAGATCTACTAATAATCAAAACATACAATCTAAAATCTAGTTATAGGTTTTCTACAGAACTAGCATTTCTGCACACACACAAATTTAAACTTGAGAACACTTATAGAAAGCAAATGTTATCAAAAGAATAGAAAATGCTTAAAGGTTCAATTTAAGTTTCAAATTATTTTTAAAAGCCCAAATCTGAACAAAATCCCATTGTAGTAACGCATGTTATAACAGCTGTTCATAGAGATTAGTCAACCATACTGGTGACAGACTAATGTGTTCACAGTTTTGTGAACTGTCTAGAGGGGGAATATAGTAAAATTACTGGAATGATTTAATGGTTACCTAATTTTTACTAAAATTTCTCTAAGACCGTTGCTTCTTAATTTTTACTGCTAAATAGTGGCCAAAATCCATTGTAAATACTGTAGAATCTTAATAATCTCAAGATTTTTCAAGTTACAGGATATGTTCCATTTATTTCATTAAATCATTTCCTGAATGCCATTTTCCACCCACCTAGAATTCCAACAATATTAAGCAATGCCTTGAAAATAGCAAGGTTATGTTATTTCTCTGAATATCATATCCAACAGCTGTTTCTAAAATTGGAAACTAATGTCAAAACGCATCAACAACAAATCTACATAAGTTTAATAGAAATTAATAAACTTTAAAACTAAATAGCTTAATAAATGCACCCCCCCCCAACCAAAAAAAATAAACATCTGGCCAAAGAGATGCCAATTAGTGACAACTTAATTAATTAATGCCATTTAAATATGCATAAATTTACTAGTCTCAACTGATGCTTTACCTACAGTCACAATCAGCAAGTGTGATCCACATTTCTAAGCTGAAATACCTATCTACAAACACTATACTCAAACATTTACTTCTAGTAAGACAAAACTTCAAAGAAAGAAAAAGGATATAATAAGCTTTTTTGGACCCAATAACCCAAGAATCCTTCCTTGCTTTCTTTAGTCAAGACCTGATTTCTTTAAAATCTGCCAAGTACTAACTTTTTTTTTTTTTTTTAAAGATTTTATTTATTCATGAGAGACACAGAGAGATGTAAAGACATAGGCAGAGGGAGAAGTAGGCTCTCTGCAGGGAACCCCATGCGGGTACTCGATCCCCATCCTGGGATCATGCCCAGACCTGAAGGCAGATGTTCAACCGCTGAGCCACCCAGGCGTCCCAGTAAGTACTAACTTACTCCCCTGGTTCCTTTAAAACATAAACTGAATTAACTTCGCCCTTCCAGAAAAAAACAAACTACCCGCTAGTAGCACAGTATCTCTCTCTAGTAAACCTGGTGCCTAGTTTTAAGATTTGTTTTCCTGTTGTTGCCTTAATTCAATATATACAAGACAAAATTCTTGGTTCCCCTACCCCAAAGCCATTCCTTCTCTGGGCTTACACATCATAAGAAGGATACACATCATAAGAAGGAATTATTCCAGTAGTTGCTCAGACCCAAACCTCAGGAGATATCCTTTATTTTTCCCTTTCCATCTTACCTTTCATCAGCAAGTCTTGTCAGCTATTTTTCCAAAATATTTTGGTTCTGACTTTTTATAACCTTCATCGCAACCATCTTAATCCAAAGCACTATACTTTCCCATAATCTCGCAAAAAAGTTTTTCAGATTTCTATCTTATCCTTTACAACCCATTCTGCCAAACCAAGTCCTACTAAAAACACCTCTATTGTTTCACATTACCCTGAAAATAAAACTCTAAACTCATTAAGTATGGTTACACAGCTGTATTAGGTATGATCCTTGTCTACCTCTATGACCTTATTATACATGCTTCCTACTCTTCTGGATTTGCCATATCTCTTGTCCAAAAACACTCCGCCCTCAGACCTTCGCATTACTGGCTATATCTCTCATCATCCACTACTCAGCTGAAATGTGACTCTTCCTGACCACCCAATCTAGAGTATTCTATCCCCAATCCAATTCTCTATCACAGGAGTCTGTTTTGTTATTTTTATAGTACGTAAAATCTGAAATTTCCTTTGTTTTTTGTTTGTTGCCCGCACATAGCATCCCAGAACACATCGGCTGCACGAATTGTACCCTGGCCTGCCATCTTCACTGTATCCTAAGGGTATATAGATCAGTTCCTGGAACTACTGAGCAATGCCACACAATTCTTGCCAGATCTTTTCACTTCAGTTAAAAATCCAAATGTGCTCTAGAAAGGCAAAATATGGAGAAGACCCTGAAGCATCTATCTTTTAAGATTCTGTCTCAGAGTCTAAGAAATTAGACCAGACTTAACCTTTTTTTAATTATCGCTTGTTACTGTACTAATTAGAATTACTAAACTATAATAACTTAGAGAAAAATTGAATTATTTGCTTTGTATTGCTGAATCTTTATCTAAACCCTATTTTCTACAATATTCTTTCTATTCAAAGTAATTCGTATGGGACAAATCCCTAACCCTCTTTTTAATTACTATTCAAAAAACCTATAGCCTGAAGCAGCAACTACATAGGTATTTATGATGTGTATATATGTAAATAAGTTAACATTTCAAAGTTTGTCATAGGAAGAGTAAAACATATATTTCTAAGATAGATGTCAACATAATATACTAAAGAAATTTTCAACTCTAGGTATCTAAGAATGAAGTAAGTTGATCTGCAAAGTAGTAACATTGTAAAAAACCTTTCCAATTAAAGATATTACATATATATTATCTGAATAACCCTATCTCCTTTAATCTTTAAAACAATATTCTTATAAGTAACTTATAATTCCTATTTTATTGATTAAAAAACTAAGGTTCTGGGATCCCTGGGTGGCGCAGCGGTTTGGCGCCTGCCTTTGGCCCAGGGCGTGATCCCGGAGACCCGGGATCAAGTCCCACGTCGGGCTCCCGGTGCATGGAGCCTGCTTCTCCCTCTCTCTGCCTGTGTCTCTGCCTCTCTCTCTCTCTGTGACTATCATAAATAAATAAAAAAACATTAAAAAAAAAAAAAACTAAGGTTCTAAAACATTAACCATTCAACAACTTTGAGTTAGTATAGAATGCCATTTCAATACTACCCCCACCACTCTGCCTGTCCCCCCACGCCCCTACCCCTGACCTCATTCATGGACAAAATCTCATTTATCCTTCAAAACTCAATATGCCTATGAAATCTTCCCTGGTATCCACACCTAGAAAGGTACACTCAGATGTCCCTCCCTAAATGAGTCATTTGACAGAATATAGGTATCTTTTAATAGGACTTATTATGCTATACTTATTATAATTATTCTTTTATATACCTACCTCCTACATAGTACACTACTTGCTGCCTAGACAGATCCTTTGAATCTCAAGGCCTTCTAAAGGGCTATTTACCAAATGAACAAATAAAGTCCAGTTCTTCTGATTCTAAATCCAGGGCTACAAAGTCCAAAGAGCTTCCAGGTATTTCACAGATAACTCCCCATCAAAAATCTATTTTAGTAAAGACATACAAATTGGACAAAAGATTTGCTTACATAATTTAAAACCTTTCAGGGTCTATGTCCAGGATGAATAACTATCCACATCTTACACTAGTAATTTACAATTACTTACTAAAGTTCATTGTATATGTAGGGAAACTGCAGGGCCTATATTCTAAGGTCACATTAGTTCAATATATGCATAATGAATGAAAAGTGAAGACAGAAATAAATATCAGCCGTTCTGTGAAGTTAGCAGCGATGACTGCAATACAGGAACTAGGCCAGAGATCATAAACCAGAAAAACAGAAAATAAAAACCAGTCTGATGATCCCAAGAAATTGACTACCCATGTCTAGAAAGTAGATACCCAAAACATAAGCTTTCTATTCCCGACTAACATGTGTGAGGAATATGTAGTTATCCATATGGTGGAAATATGAAGGAAAACAGTTCGAAAATTAGACGAAAGTACAGAAAGAAACTCAGAATTAATAATGGTGAGAAGCGATGAATAAATCCAGAAAATAGGCCAGTGGAGCAAAATAATTTTGCTCCACTGATCTGGAAGTGGTGCTATCCTAAGGGTGAACGCCTGTTTCTTTAGGCTTTCCAAAATAAAAGTCTCCTTGGATGTGAGGTACACAGAAATATTATTTTTGTTTTTTTCATGAAGGGTGTTCAAGTGTCAATGTCTCTTCTAATTTAAAAAAACAAAACAAAACAGGAGAACACTAAACCTCCAGATTTAAGGTTATGATTACATAAAAAGTGCTCTACTTAGAACTACCTATGCAGAACCACCTCTGAAAACTAAATATGGGAATGCAGTTACCACCTTACCACCAGTAGCATCCAGTGGGAAAGTAGGTGGCTCCCTAAGCTGTTTCTTGCAAAGAAACTCCTGATACAAAGTCTGGAACATCTTTTCATAATGCTATTACCCCACATGACACTTGGCTACATTTAACTCCATTTTTTTTTTTTTCCTTTAAAGGCAAACTCTGTTTTTTTGTTTTGTTTTTCGTTTTGTTTTAAAATCTGATTTCGTGTGTGTAAAAATTTGGGAGGAAAACAAGCTCAAAAACAGGGTTATCTACCTTGGCCTCCCTCCCATACCTTTTAGCAGGGACCAAGTACCAAACCCCCAATCCCCTTTTAGAAGTTTAAAGCCACTAGTCAAAATCAAACTCAGAAGAGAAGTAGAGAAACAGTAATTTCTCAAATCAAGGGTTTGAGATTCACAGGATACTGGGGCTAAAAAGGAAAGGACCTAATTCATTAGTTTCATTTTATAGGAAAGACCCATAAAATAGTTTACCAACTTGTCCAAAGTAAGGCAGCTAAATGGCCATAATCTTTTGTTTACTTCAAAACCTGTATCTTAGGCAGTGCACCTTAAAAATATTTTCCTCTTTAGGAAGTATTTTTAAGGACAAAACAACAACATTCACTCAAGGTTTTCTATAAAAACTCATTCTGTAATAAGGGATGAACTAAACCAATGTAACTAAAGGTACGGTTCATAGTCTGAATCGTAACTAATTTTAAGGTGATCCATATTCCAAACAAGCTTCAAAACAGCTGATTAAGCAGATGGTTAAAGTTACTTTTACCTTATTTAATGTCTAACACTTACTGAGTGCTTAATAGGCATTTAGCACTATACAATGCATTTTGCATGTACTATGTCATTTATAAGAATTGGAATAAAAGATAAAAATCTATGGCATAAGTGACAGCTACATACGGTAAAAATTAAGGAACTTCTATTAAAACCATGATTCAGGAAATTTAAGACAAAGTCCTATAAATGTAGTGAAACATATTCCTAAATCCTCCATCCTAAACAAACAGCTTTGCTTCTTTAAGTAAGATCATCGTCACTAGGTCTCTAGGTCATCAAGTCAGAGATAGTTTGGGCTTCAGGAAATCCAGACAGTATTTTTCTGTAACAAACACCCAACTTCTATAAATTCAAGAATAAGTAAGTGCAAATATTGGTAGAAAAATTTACCAACAAAGTAACAGAAAACATCTTGACATCTTGCCAAAACAGTTCAACATCTTGATTTTCCAATATTCCAAGAATGCTATTACACAATATAAAATCCACAAAGTCCCTCTCTCCATTTGCTTCATAGGATTATGGTACTTATAATCAAAACAAACTTCTTGGTGAAGTAAAACCATGAAGGAAGGAAGGAAAGTATCAGTGGAGAAGATAATAGTTCTAGCGTTATCTTGTTGTTTGAGGTTTATAAATTTTTTTAGAAAATGATAATTCTATGGCCAAACTACTTTCCTTTAGTTCAAAGGAAACTAGATAAGCTGCTGTAAACTAGTAAAACTATCCAATGATGGGAAGAGTTGTACTTTCACACCTTTTCATACTGGTTAAGTCTATATTACAAATCTACACAGCCTTAAGTAGATGAGGTATGTGCGTTAATAGGTCTTACAGACACTTAGTACCTTTCAAAGTCTTCTTTCAAGGCATAATAGAAAATGCAATTTGTTACTGTTTCTTAAAATCCGAAGAGGCAAATTTAAGTGAGCAAAATCTACCTACATTTTCAGTTCTTTCTTTAGTACCTATCAAAGGAAATCTTTAAATATTTATTTTGGAAGCATATTTACCACACTGAAACTTTTAAGAACAGTTTGATGAAGTCAGTTCAAAAGACTTTTTTCCCCCCTAAGTAGTTAATTTTAGGACAATATAAGAAAAATCTAATTTGTCACCAAGTGTCCAAAAATTCAATAAGTAGCTCCCTCTCCTGGAAAAAAGAAAAATGTGAGTTCCTCTTCAAGCTGTAAAATACATGCTTCGATCTTTAAAATATTTTTTAAGGTACATGAACCAAAATACATAGTCAAATTTGAGTGAGGTTTTCAATCATTGTTAATACCGCATACTACCATAAACAGCAATTAACAGTTTTATAGAAACCTATATAAATACCAAACTTGTATGTCTCGTTAGCAGAAATAACGAACATCATGATTTGACTTAATAATGATCTTTGTACCTGATCACACAATTTTAAGATTCACTTTAGTGGTTTTACTCCATCATCAAACCTCAAGTGCATTGTTTATACTTCTTAACTCACTAATATTTCCCCCAGATGAAGTAGTTCTATAAAGAAAGTAGCATCTCTGTGAACATTTATTTGAAAATAAATCCTATTCAATGTGCTTGTTCATCATATAAAAAAATAAACATAGCAATAGGAGTACTGGTATTAAAGACCCCAAATTTATATTTCACAGAGCACTTAACAGTTATAGAACTGGACTGCCTAAATTTCAAATGCAACACACAGAAGTCAAAATAAGAAATGTTAACACGTATTTCCTCACATACTAAAACCAAACTCTTATTCCATAACCCATCTATCCACTCATTTAGAGCAATTGTGTCACCAAGTCTAAATTACAAGACTATAACTGATTTTTTAAAAATTGTTTATCACCAAAGATGAAAATAGAGAAAGATTGAGGGAAAAGTTAGTCAGAAAACAAGATACAAGCACACCTGACTATCTCAACCAGAAAGTAAACTGAAAATGTCAAGACAGCTTCAAACTTCAAAAATTCATATAAAAGCTTCCCAAATAAAACAGATTTTCCTTAGTGCAAATCAAGCGCGAAGCTATCTTTACAAAGAGCTGGACCTAGAATGTTCTTAAAATATCAGTCCTAGTATTTGTTGTTGCAACACATGCAAATGTCCGTGTTGAATACATCAATATTCAGAGTTACTTGATAAAAATCTTTCGGTAGGCACCCACTATTACAAGTGCAGAAGATGTGTACTACTACTCAGATAGGTCCTTTTAAATTTCTGGGTCCCAGGGAATTTGACAGATTATCTGCAAATACACTGCTAAAGCTTTCTACAGGGATCAATCTTCCTAATATAAACATCTATTCCTCAAAGAGAAAAAAAATAGTTTAAATAAAAAAAAAAAAGTTGAGGCAAATGTGTACTACAAATATGATCTTAAGCTTTATAGGGTGACTAGTTGCATTGAAACTACTTAATAATTTCTTAGAGGAAAGTTTAACCAGTTTTATACCCCATTCACTGTTAAAGTGTTTAACATACAATCTGTACTTGAAATGTGACCCATTATGTACATCCTATCACAGCTTAAAATTAACTAAGATCCACACTAAAGTTTTGAAAAGTAGTTATTTTGTGTTGAAATTATTCGGCTGAACTAATCAAATGAAGCTGGTTTCCCTTACCTAAGATGGGCATTAGGGAACTTGAGAAAAGAAAGCAATATAAATGAATACTGTACATTCCTATTGCACTTGACTTTTAAAAAAAAAAAACCCACCAAGAATCCTGTTACAACCACACCCCCCCAATAGTAACATTCTCAGCCGCCCAAAGAGCATTAAGTATATCAAAGTTAGTCATTACTAATTTTAAGTCATGCCCCCCTCATATTTGATAAACAGCAAAACTGGTATGGAAAAGGGGCAAGGTAACTTTCCTGCAGTTACAGGAAGGATCACAAACCCACAACTGTAACCACTATTCAAGAACCCCGCACGAAAGCGGGAGGGAATGTGTGGAAACTTGGGAACTACTCCAAAGGTCAACAGTTTTTTGTTTTGTTTTTTTTTGGAGGGGGGGGGGTTCTTTTTTTTCCCTGTCACCTGTTAAAAAGATGCCAACCTATTCCCCTAAAAGGTGTGTTTGTTTTCAAAACAAAATCACGAGAAGGCCAGTAACTCAACTAGACCAGAGAAAAGAATCTCTTTCCCCTGTTTCTCACCCTGGCCTAACATTTCATCTCCTTCCTGCAGCCAAATCACTAGATGAATAAGGCAGGTCACAGAATCAGGATGCAAATGTCCGTGTTGACCTCAAATCCTCGCAGCCCCAAGTCCGACGATGCCTCACTTTCTTTCCTTCCTCTTCCTAATCCCACGCAAAGCACCGGCCGAGGATTAACCTGACCGCAGCCTCGATTCCCCCAGCTTGCCCCCCCTCCCCCCCAACGACCCGCCCGCCAGGTAAACGAGCTAAAGGATAAAACAAAGACTGTGGGGCCGAAGTCAGGCCAGGCAACAAGAGTACTGCTACTAGGGGGGGAGCAGACGCTCGCTCTCTAGGGGCTGGAAACACTGCAGAAGAACGAAGGAAGCTCCGAGGGCTCGTCCACAGACTGCGCTGGGGAAGTGCAAACCCCGGCGGATAAAAGCAGAAAGGCGGAGAGAAGGGCCCCCAAGGAACACTCACAGGAGAGACATTTTGGGAACGTACGAGACGAGACGCGCTGCTCCCTCTGGCGTTAAAGGATCCGCAGTCAAATGCGAGGCGCGCCCGAGTCGAGGTGCCAAGAGCCGGCTCTCCAGCAGCCGGGCCGCCGTCCGCCGTCCGGGGTCTCCCCGCGCCGCCCCCTTCCCGCGCTCGCGGGCTGGCCCAGCCGGGCCGGGTCCACGGCGGGCGACCAAGGAGCGCCGGCGGGGCCACTTCTCCGACTCCAGCCCCCGCGCCCCCGCCCCGCGCCGCCCCTCGCGGCAGGACGCCCCCCTCCCGGGCTCCGCGCCTACCTGTAGCACCAGCGGCTCGGGGTTGAAGGCCAGGGTCAGCAGCAGCTGCATGCGCTCCGAGTCCTTGAGGTTGCGCAGCAGGAAGCTGCCCGAGTCCTTGGTCTCGGCGTAGCGGCGCACCAGGCGGTCGAGCAGCCGCTGCGAGGGGCAGTGCACCAGGTCCGACCAGCCCTCCACCGCCTCGGGCGTGAGCAGCCGCACGTCGCCGTTGAGGCGCGCGAACTCGGTGCGGGGCATGGCCTGGAGCAGGTCGCAGCGCGGGCGGCCGGTGGCCCGCTTGCAGATGCTCTGGTCGAGCTGCGCCAGCTCGCGCTGCGAGCCGAGGCGCTTGAGCACCACTCGGCGGCGGCCGCCCTCGCGGGGCTCGCCGTACTGCGCGAAGTAGACGTTCTTCACGTTGAGGAAGTCCAGCAGGCGCAGGCGGCCCCACGCCTCGAACACCACCTGCCCGTTGAGGAAGCGGCGGCACCAGCTCGTGCCGAAGCACGCCGGGCACTTATTGAGCTGCAGGAAGCGCCGGTCGGCCAGCTCGTTGCGCTGCCAGGAGGCGAGCAGCGACGGCGAGTGCAGCACCATCAGCACCAACAGGCTGCCCAGCGCCGCCAGCTTCAGCGAGCGGGACAGGCGGCCCAGCTTCGGGGGCACCAGGCGCCACATCCCGCCCGCCGCCCGCCGCCCGCCGCCCGTCCGCACGCACCCGGAGGGCGAGGGCACCCCGCGGGCGCCCCCGCCGCGCCGAGACCCGGGGAGCGAGCGGCAGGGGCCCCGGGCGAGAGACGGCGCGGGGCGCGGGGCGCGGGTCCGGGGCGCGGGTCCGGGGCGCGGGCCGGGGCGGCAGGCGGCGTGGGTGTGTGAGGCGGAAAGGCGGGGAGCGGGCAGGAGCCGACCCGAGCGGGCTGCCACTTCCCCCCGCCACTAGTCTCCACAACTCTCGAGCTCCCTCCTCCGAGCTCCCCGCCCTCCGACTCCGGCGGCGCCTCCCGCACGCCGACCAAGTTATAGAGGGCCGGGCCGGGCGGGGGAGGGAGGGAGCGCGGGGACCCGACGGCCGCGCGCGCGCGCACGCGCACTGCTCGCTCGGGGCGCGGGAGCGGCGGCGGCGGCGGCGGCGGCGGCGGCGGCGGCGGGCGCCTGTGGGGCGAGCGGGGTCTCCGAGGGGCGAGAAACAGGGACTCACGGAAGGGGAAGAGAAGCTGGAATGTCTCACACCGAAAAGTAGCAACAGTGTAGGAAGGTGGGGAGGAGGAGGCGCCCGCGCGTCCCTGACGCCTCACGCCCGGATTCGTACGCGCCGGCTCTCCAGAGGGAGGGAGCGGGGCGCGGGCGCGGGCGGGGGCGGGGGCGGGGGGGCGGGGGCAGGGGGCGGGGCTCCGGGGCGGAGCCAGCGCGTCGCGCGCCGCCCGGAAAGCGTAAGCGCGAGCCCGCGGGGGAGGCTTGCGGGGCCCGCTCCGCGGGGGCGGGGCTCGGGCTGGGGCTCGGGCTCCTGGAGGAGGGAGGAGCTGGCGAGGTCGGGCGCTGAAGCGACTTTGGCTTCGCAGCTCATCTTTTATGACCGCGGAGGCTTCCTGGGGTGGCCTCTCTCTGGCCGTCACGGAAACCGTCCTGTGAGGGGGAAGGGGAGAAAGAGACGAATCGGCGGAGGCCGCTCGCCCGCCCCGGGACTGCGCGCGCCGGGGGAGGCGGAGGGGGCGGGGCAACGTGCGCCTCGGCCCTCGGGCGGGTGCGGCGCGCGCCGGGGGGCGGGGCTGGGGGCGGGGCGCGCCTCTGGGGGCGGGGCTGGGGGCGGGGCGCGCCCGGCGGGACTTGGCGGAGCCCGGGGGCCGCGCGCCTCCTGGCCGGGGGCGGGCCTGCGCTGGGAACGTGGGAACTCGTTGGGGGCCGCGGCCTTGGCGTCTGTTATTATCTGCGGAGGCCTCTCAAATTTCCTGAGCGGGTTGCGGGGGCTGGGGGGGCGGTTCAAAAGGCAGCTAAGTGGGAAGTGTGGTGAAGCGAGAGGCGGCGCGGCCCGCGGTGGCGGCTGTGAAGAAGCGGGGAGGAGCCACGTGGGCAGGTTCGCCTCGGCCCCCGGCCCCCGCCCCCCGCCCCGGCTGGTTGCGCAGCCCGCGCCTGGAGCCGCTTTCCCTGCTCGGAGAAGTGAGTTTCCCGGCGCCGTCCGAGCGCCGCGGGCTGGTGTTTCCAGCCCCGCCCGCGGCGCCCCCGGGGCTGGGGGCTGGGACCTGGGACCTGGGACCTGGGACCTGCCCCCGGGCCGCGGCGCGCTGCTGTGGCGGTAGCCATGGGGACGCGGCGGCCCGGATTCGCGCCACGGCTGCAAAAATAGCTCGGAAATGCTGAACCGTAGAGCGCCTAGTTTTGGTGTAAGTTTCGGGGCTCTAGCAGCAAGCCGGGAACACGGGAGCCGCTCCGTGTTAGCGCCCTAAGAGTTCAGAGGAGTAGCTGGTCTGAGAAGAAGCGAGTTCCCGAGTTAACTTTAGGGACCGAGCCGTGATTTTTAGAGGACGGCGGTGCCCGGCACGTACACAGGCCGACTGACTGCGGGGGCAGCCCCGCTGCAGGAGCCGAACCGCCTCCCCGTGGTGGTCGCAGCCGCTATTTGATCGTCCCAGTGAAAGGCGCAGCCATCCTCTCGTGGAGGACTATTGAGTCCTTCCTGATACAAGAATTCAAGCTTAAAAAAAAAAAAAAAAAAACCATCCTGTGGACAATTCAGTATATTCAACACAGAAGTCGTTTTTAAATGATGCTACATCGGATACAGGCACATTGGAAGATGTAGTGTTCAGTTTTGTGTAAAGCGGCTGAGAAAGCTGGCTGCTACAGCTAAGGACTTTTTGCCCCCCTCCGGCAGTAATTTTTACATAACTTGCCTCCCAGCGTCCCCCAAACTCCCATGCAATGTGAAATCATGAGCGAAATATCAAACGAGGACTTCCCAAAATAAAGCGTTTGTTGTGATTAGTCTGGATGTGTCCACTCTGCTGCCGCTGCTCCTACTCCTGCTGAATTGTAAACTAGGCAAGTCTTTCCTAAACCGCAAGTTTCCTATCCCTAATCTCTTTCTTACCTGTCCCGTAGGTGTGTTTGGTTAATACCAGATAATCAATGTGGAAATTCTTTTAAAAAGATAAAAGCATTACATACATACATTTTCGTATTTATAGATAGAATGGATGATTCCATTAGCATTCTTGAGGGTAAACTGATTAAGCTGAGAGAATTGGAGCATAGAGACTATTTAGGTGACTAGTAACAGGATTTAAGAGGTAGCGCTCCTCTGTATGGAAAAGATCTTGAGTTCTGAAACTATTCTCAGCCTCCAAATCCTTGGATTTTTATTAAGGCATTATCTGAAGAGTGGAAGTAAAAAAGGTTACTAGTTTATACAAGTTGAATTTTGAAAAGTATTTGCTTTGTCTCTAAATATTTTGCATTTGTTTAAAAGCTCCGATACTTTCAGTTAAGGTTTCTAGACCTTTATTAAGAAAGATCCAAAAATTTAATGACATTTTAAAGTATATTTTAAAAATGGCTTACACCTATAAGAGAGAAACTTAGAGTGTTCCAAGTACTTACTATATTAGGGTTTGGAGAAAGATCAGTAAGTGAATGTTAAAGTACGTTACCCACCTATCCTATAAATTACAGGATGCTTTTGGCTAATGGATTATAAACTAACATCCAAAGCTTTTCCCCTTAAGCTTAAATAATGGCAAATAATGTAATTTCCAGTGCACCGTAAAATGTTATAATATAATAACAGTCACTTTTAAATGTGTGCCACGGAGTGAAATACGGTATTTTGATACCCATCATCCATTTTTAAAAAGTGAACTAACACTTTGATTATGTAAGTATTTTATTGTATTGCTGTTTTATTCTTTGCAGTAGTGATTTTCAGGAACTATTGCCTCCTTCCCAGGGGACATTTGACCATATCTGGAGACATTTTTGGTGTCCTAGCCAGAGAGCAGGGGCTACTGGTTATCTAGTGGGAGGAAGCCAGGGATATTGCAAAACATCCTACATTGCACAAAGCAGCCTTCAACAACAAAAATTCACCAGCCGAAAATGTCAATAGTGCTATGCTACTGAGAAACCCAGGCCTACAGAATTCTGCTCTTATGTAGAATGGTTTGGGACATTAAAGTCTTAGTGTGGTTATCATTCTTTGTTGCAGCAAAAAAAAGTTGTGTATATTGCCTGCATGTCCTGTGGTCATAATGTTCTAAATGTTAAGTTAATCCAGGGAAATTTTTTTTAGCACTATGACTATTATTAATATACAACTGATCAATATATAAATATTGCAATTTTGAATAATTATAAAAAACTATACTTTATTGAGATGTATTTCTTGGTAAGATTGGGCTCTATCATTTAGCTTAAGTTTTCGTGGATGAATATTATTTATTGCTAGCATCTGACAGAGTTCAACATCAATTCTTTTTCTCCTTTTCATTTTGTGAGGTGTAAAGGCCTAAACATCTTGTTCTTTTGAGAGGAATAAAAAGAATTGGTAATATAGCTGTGTTGTTCAATTCCTTTTATTCCTATTGAGTTATCTGCCAAAAATCATGGCATATCATGATTCTGACGGCCCATCATATCAATTAGATTCTTCAGTTAAGTTCGGTTTAGAATGGAAAGTATTAGGATCACAACTTGGAAAATAATACCTGACCTAGTTGTTTATTTTCTCAAAATTGACTTTTAGTTGCCCTGGCAGTTATGTCCTGGAACAATGCACCATAGTGAGATTCAGAATAGATAAGAGGTATTTATTTCTTTTGTAAAGGCTAAAAGGGCAATTCTCTGTGTACTGAAGTATCTCAAACAGTATCTGATTTAAGTAGTTTATTAGTAATTATTGGACGGGTGGATGAATAAATAGTTGAAGGAACACTTTAGGATTAAATATTATTGTCATAATCCAAGCTAGAAATGATGGGTGATGCAAGGAAGCTGGTGGGAACACTGGATATATTCTGAAGACAGACCTGACATAATTTACTCAAGGTTTGGATGTGAGAGAAGGAAGCATCGGCTATCACTGTGTGGTTTTTATCCTAAACTACTGGAAGATTTACTCTTTGCTGCTATGGGAGATGCTGAGAAGAAAAGAATGAGGCAGTTAGAAATACACTTCCCCCTGTCCATTTTCTTTAGTGCCATATTTGTGCTTCTAAGTGTAAAGTAGCTGTTGAAGTTTTTAGTTACCTATCAAAATATAAATAATATTATACATTACTCTCAGTCCAATTAAGACGTCCCACAAAATGATGGGGTCTTTTCCTTTGTTTCTAATTCCATTGCTTAAAATTCAAACACTTGACAATATTAATTGTAACTCTTTGCTAAGCAATGTTAATCATCTGATTTGTGTATATTAGGTTACCTTGAGGACAGCTTTTATAGTTGAAAGCTGCTCAGTGTTTTATTTATTTTTTATTTTAGGCAGATTGTATTTTAAAACAATAACTATACACAAGTACTTTTTTAAGACAGGTTCAATGTCAAACAGTTGGCTTCATTGGATATAGAAAACCCAAACACTCAAATTATGATTTTATTTTGATAATTGAATCATATAGTTTTCTGACTTGTGCAAAACAATGCAACTTAGTTCAGATGCAACTGCAACCTGTGTTTTATGATTTCTATTAATTCAAATTAACCTTCGATATTATTGGCTAGCCTAACCAAGAGAGGCACATACTTCTCTCAGTAAATTTTTATACTTGCTTTTTTTCCAGTTTGTTTCAGCAAAGAAAATAATATATGCAAAAACAAAAATTAACACCATTTCAATGACCGGTTATTTTCATACTCACTTGTTACGATCTTTTGAAAAGTTAGCCCAAAATGTGTACACTTGTGTAAATTAACATTAATACTACCTATTTTACAGGTTGGCATATGTACTGAAAGTGCCCCTTAAGTTTCACCCAAATTCAAGAGTCTGGGGGTATGGGTTCTCAGTCCAGTGGATGAGACAGATACATGCATACCAGCTTTATTACATATCTGTGATAAATGTTGAAGTATAAACAAATATTGGAGCGTAAGCAAGTTGGAAATTCCTGTAGTTACTGGCATTATATTTGCATTGATAGCTCTCAGGAGAGGGAGTTGTGTGCACTAGGATAATATTGCTTCTTTCTCCTTTGACAGCCTGTTTTCTTCTTAAGCCTCGCATCATCCTATGTCTCTTGCCTCTCTGAATCTACTAACTTGTGCAGATGATTTTCCTGTCACCTCTAGTGGATGATGACAGCTGCAGCCCATTTCTCTAGCCAGCCAAGCATGCCAGAAAGCTTGGAGAACCTCAACTGCCCTTTACAGAGCAAAAGCATCCTCTGAGTAGCTGAAGCTCAGACTTCTAAATAAGGTATCTTTACCAAGATCCCTTTATGGAAACCACATGTAAAAGACTTGCCCTAGTCTTCAGCCTGCTGGCTGTGCCGGTTGTAAAGATGAGCCACAGGTGAAGAAGGCTATTTATGTTTTGCACTTAGGTATCAAATGTAATATGTATTTAGTGTTCAAAATTATATGGTTCAGATGTTTTTGTTTGTTTTCCTTACAAAAGGGCGTATAAACCCTGTAGTAAATAATTAAGAATTCCCATTTTGGGAAACTTAAAGATCCTGGCCAATTCTAACATGTGGGGTGTGTGTGTGTGTGTGTGTGTATTTATGTATATGTATGTATGTATTTATATGTGTGGAGGGGTGGTTTCCCACGTCAGCAAGCAATTCTCCCAACCCCAGCTGAGTATCCGACAACTTAACTCAATTCTGATACTATCTACCTGGAGATAGCATCAAATTCCACAGGTTAAGGGCTTGGTCCCATAAGACACCAGGTGCAAGTCCAGGTAGTTACCTATGCTTCTGAATGACCAGCTATAAGTCAGAGGTTCCCACGACTCCCCCCTTTGGGTTACAGGTTAAGGGTTCAGTCCTATAAGACTTTCTGTTCCCATATCAGATGCCAGTAGCAAGTCCAGGTTGTCATCTATGCTTCTCTCACATAACCCCTCCTCAGGTTTGATTAATTTGTTAGAGTGCCTCACAGAACTCAGAGAAATGTTTTATTCACTAGATTACTTACTTATTATAAAAAGACATAACTCAGGAATAGTCATATATATGGAAGAGATGCATGGGGCAAGGTGTGGGAAAAGGGCTAGGAACTTCCATGCCCTTCCCAAGTGTGCCACTCTCCCCTGACCATATGTTCACCAACCTGGCAATTCTCTGCACATCTTTTTGGAGTTTTATAGAAGCTTCATTACATAGGTATGATTGATTTGGTCTTTGGCCATTGGTACTGATTCAGCCTCCAGCCCCTCTCCCTTCTCTTTCTTTTCGTCAAAGAGTGGGACTAAAAGTTCTAACCCTCTATTCCTGGTTGGTTTCCTTGGCAACCAGCCCCCATCCTTCTATGCTATTCAAGTCATCCATTAACATAAACCTAGTTGTGGTGGAAAGAGTCTTGTTATGAATAAAAAGACACTCATTTACCTTTATGGCTCTGAAGTACTTTCAGGAACTGAGGACAAAAGACAAAATATTATAACAAAAGATGCTTCCATTGTTCTTATGCTCAGATATTCCAAGGTTTGGGGGATCTGTGAGCCAGAAACCATGGATAAAGACCAAATATGTATGTATTATAAATCACAGTATCATAGAAACTAATTGCAGGGATGTCCTGTCATCCAGTGTAATGTAATTACAGAATGTGGCCCATTAAACTATGGGTTTATGGCAGATTTACCATCTTTGAAATGTAACTGATTCACTGGTCTATCACTTTGACAGATCATCTACTACTTTCTATCTATCCTTGTGCTACCATGTACTTACTGTAGAGAGTAGACTGATATGCAGGGCTTTTTCCTACTCCCCCCCCCCCCCCAGGAAATAGTAATGCTTTAGTTATTTTTTTAAGAAGCCAGAAATTAAGAATTGAAATCACAGAATTAATACATGTCTTTATTATAAGTAAGCTTCCTTGAAGATTTGCCTTATTCTTAGAAAGTAGAACTTGAATATTTATAGAGAAAAAATACTGTGTGCTGATCTAATCACAAGATAACACCATTAGAATGTGTTGACAAACTAAAAATAACAACTTAGTAGATTAAACTGAAATTTCATAATAATTTGTATTTTTATAGACGTTATATCATTCTAAGGTAGTGTAACATTTAATTTCAGTTTTGAGTTTGCAGACTCAGGAGTAAATATAGTTTTGAAGTTATAGGACTTGTTTTATTTTTTTTCTTTTATTTATTTATTTTTTAAGATTTTATTTATTTACTCATGAGAGACACAGAGAGAGAGAGGCAGAGACACAGGCAGAGGGAGAAGCAGGCTCCATGTGGGGAGCCGGATTGGGGACTGGATCCCAGGACTCCAGGATCACGCCCTGGGCTGAAGGCAGGTGCTAAACCGCTGAGCCACCCAGTGATGCCCAGGACTTGTTTTAAAACAAGCTTTAAATTTTCTGTAAGGGTAGGTTTTAATTTTTTTATTAGGTTTTGATTCCCAAGTCTTTAAGGCACTAATACTTAATTTCGAAGAGTATGTAGTGAAAGACA
Organism: Canis lupus dingo; assembly: GCF_003254725.2. Taxonomy (NCBI): domain Eukaryota; kingdom Metazoa; phylum Chordata; class Mammalia; order Carnivora; family Canidae; genus Canis; species Canis lupus. Next base: position 39,524,779 of record NC_064265.1, on the reverse strand, counting down.
ATTGAAAAAAAAGTTATGTAATCTCCAGTATCAAAAAGAAAAAAATAGTTCCGTGTGTTAAAGTCTCAAATATCAAAGAAATGAGCAACAGTAAATAGTAAAAACTTTCCTACAAAAATTATTAAACTGTAGCATTTCTTTTATTTACTTTTTAGAGCATATGTTCCTACCATGATGACTACCAACGAATTACATTTTTTACATTGTTCTTCTCTTGAAACTGGAAATAACTGCAAAGGAAATTTCAGGGAAAATATTTTTTTAGATTTTATTTTAAAATTATTTTCAAATTCCACAGATCTCTTTAAAAGCCATGCAGGGAGCCCAATGTGGGACTCGATCCCAGGACTCCAGGATCACGCCCTGGGCAGAAGGCAGCGCTAAACCACTGAACCACCCAGGATGCCCTAGCCTGTCTTTTTTAGATTTATTGCTTGTATTTGGAAATAAAGTATTTTTGTTTATTGTGTTCATATTGGCAATAATGTTGCATTTCTTATTCTGATTGAAGATTCTTTGGGTTTTTTTTTTACACACACCATTCATAAATTATAGTAGCATCATTTAAAAAAATAATTTTTAGGAGTAAATCTAAAGAAAGAAAAATGGACAACTCAATATTGAAAATTACAGATCATTATTGAGAGACAAGAACTAAATAAATGGAGATAGTGATATACCATGTTTGAGAAATAGTAGACTTAATGTTGTAAAGATGTTAGTTGTAAAGATGTTATTTTATAATTCAACATAACCCCCATCAAAATCCCAACAGGTTTTTTAGATTAAATTGACAAGCTGAAAACTCATACAGATATACACAGAGCCAGGAATAGCCAAGTTGTTCTTGAAGAACAAAAAGCAGGAGGGCTGAGTAAATACAAACAGTAAAAACAAACACATAGGTAGTCAGCTGATTATAACAATCTTGACCTGTGTCTTCACATGCCAAATACCAAAATCCAAAATCAGTTCTAAAGGAATTAAAAACTAAATGTGGATGATAAAATACTAAAGTTTTCAAAGGAAACAACATTTGCATGACCTTTGATAGGCTATGATTCAGAAAATCCCTAAGACCACTCCCAGGTTCAGTAATTCACTGGAAGAACAGAATTCAGCAAAGCTAGTATACTCATGGTTTTAGTTTACTATAGTGAAAGAATACAGATTAAAATCAGCAACAGGAAAAGGTGCATAGGGCAGGGTGCAGGACAGACCAGTCACAGAGAGCTTCCAGTTTGTTTTCTCCCAGTGGCATTATGTGAACAGTGCTTGCTTCTCCCAACAGTGATATGTGGCAATGCGCACAGAGTCTTGTCAACCACTAAGCGTTAGTGTCCAGGGTTTGTTTGTTTTGTTTTGTTTCTATTTATATTCAATTTATCAACATATAGTATAATACCCCTTGCTCATCCCATTAAGTGCCCTCCTTAGTGTCCATCACCCAGTCACCCCATCCCCCTGCCCTCCTCCTCAATGTCCAGGGTTTTTAATGGGCATCAGTCCTCATAATCATGGCTCTCTTCCCACATTGCTAATCTTAGTCTCCATTTCCTCCAAAGGTCAGTGTGATACCATAGGGGCCAAGGCCCCCCCATAAATCACATTGTTACTATAGACTATTTGGCATAGCTTAAGACCCCAAGTAAACAAAGACACTCTTATGAGGCAGGACATTCAAGGCTTATGGGTTACCTCCTGGGAGTCAGGGATAAGGGCCATACTTTTCTTTGGACAAGATTAATCTTTTGCTACCCATAGGTAAACAGAGTTCTTAAACAGGAAGTATCAAAACCTCTAGACATAAATATAAAATGATAAATTGGTCTTTATTAAGAACTTTTATTCATTCAAAGAATGATTAAGTAACTCAGTTTAGGAGAAAGTATCTCCAATGCACACATTTAACAAAGATGTATCTAGATTATGTAAAGAGCTTGTAGAAATTAATAAGAAAAAAAAACCAATGATGGTGGGGGGTAGGGGCACAACAAGCAGAACACTTAAGAAGTTACTTTAAAAAAGATAAACTTCACCTTTATTAAATCAATAAGAAAAAAACTCAGTGATGGTTGAGGGTTAGGGGGACAACAGGCAAAAGACTTAAGGCACTTTAAAAAACATAAATCTCACCTTTATTATCAGCCTAACAAATTAAAGTCATAATACTACTATGTACTTAGACAAATGACTAAAAGGAAAAATATAATACTAGACTTGGCAAAAATGTGGAGCAATCCTACCTCTTATACAATGCTGGTGGGAATGTCAATTAGTACTTTGGCAGAATCTACTAAAGGTGAACATAGGCGCTGAGTGAAGTAAGTCAATCGGAGAAGGACAAACATTGTATGTTCTCATTCATTTGGGGAATATAAATAATAGTGAAAGGGAATATAAGGGAAGGGAGAAGAAATGTGTGGGAAATATCAGAAAGGGAGACAGAACGTAAAGACTGCTAACCTGCGAAACGAACTAGGGGTGGTAGAAGGGGAGGAGGGCAGGGGGTGGGAGTGAATGGGTGACGGGCACTGGGGGTTATTCTGTATGTTGGTAAATTGAACACCAATAAAAAATAAATTAAAAAAAAAAGGAAATTTGCCAAAAAAGAAAAAAAATTACCATAAAAAAATAATAAATTAAAAAAAAAAAGGTGAACATAGGCGTACCTTATGACCTGGCAGTTTTATTACTAAGTGTATACCCAAGAGAAAACTCATGCATTCATTCATCAACAGACATATTCTAGAATGTTCATTGCAACTCTATAATACAAAAAACTGAAGAATGGTCAAATGTCCTTTAACAATAGAAAATGTGGTTATATTCAAATGGTGGAATATGACAGAGCAATGAGAATTAGCAATCTACAACTGGGTAACACAATATGGATGAATTTCACAAAATGTTGAAGGAAAGCCAGACCGTGGATTCTGCATTATTGTACTTACATAAGTACAAAATCATAAATTAAGAATCAATTTAGCAGTTATTCTTAGGCAATACAAACGGCATATAGTGACTGGGAGGTGCACAAGAAAGGTTCCAAAATGCTTAGCTTCTCTGTCTAAGGTATGTACATTCAAGGTATCTGAAGTTTTCCTAGATGTAAGTAGGTACTTGATTTTCATTTGCTTTACAGGCCATTCTTAAAGAGACAATCTACTTTAAAGGTAATTAACTTCTTAAAAGGTAGACATAACTTATAAATGACTTTTTTATGGTTTGTATTTATGAAGGTTTCAAAAGCAGTGTGCCACCATTTTGCACAAACATGAGATGATAAAATATTTTATCTTTGTCCCTGGTTCCTGACACAAAGCTCCTAAAATTTTGGAATTTCCTCAGTGATGAGGCAGGCCCCTAGTAGCTTCAGGATGGGGCTGGTCACTGACTGGAAAGACCAAACCATGATTAAAAGCTTGGAACTCCCAACTTCCAGAAAGGGGAGAGGGGCTAGAAACTGAGTTAATCACTAATGACAGAATAATCAGTCATATCTATGTAATTAATATCTTCATTAAAAACCCCTAATTGATGGGGTTCGGAGAGTTTCCCAATTGAACTCATTAAGGTGCTGAGCATGTAGTGCACTCAGGGAGGAGTAGAAGCTCCATACCCCTACAACCACCCCTATATCTTGCCCTATGCATCTCTTCTATTTGACCATTCCTGAGGTATGTCTTTTATATTAAACCAGTAATCACCAGTAAAATGCTTTCCTGAGTTCTGCAAGTTGTTCTAGTGAGTTATTAAACCCAGGGAGGCAGTCAGAGGAACTCATAAATAATTTAGTTTTGCTAAGAAGAAATGCAGGTACCCTTGGCATCTGTTTCCCTAGCTTCTGAAGTGGGTGCAATCTTGAGGGACTAAGCTCTGAAACTTGAGGAGCCTGATGCAAACTCTTAAGAGTTGCTGCTAGAATTGAACTGAATTGAATTGTTAGATACCTAGTTGGTAGAAGAATTAGTTGATGTGAAATAAAAAACTCAACAAATATCTCTTCTTACAGTGACATTATTTACGATCTGAATTGTGACTCCTCTCAAGCTCCAGTTCATGGTGAAATCCTTATCCCTAGCACCTCAGAACGTAACCATATTTGGAGATAAGGTCTTTAAGGAGATGATTAAGTTAAAATGAGGCCACTAAGGTGGATCCTAATCCAATCCAATGTCCTCATAAAAATAGGAAATTTGGACATATAAGCAGAACCAGAGGTGTGTACACATGGAAAAAACAAAAAAAAAAAAAAACGTGAAGAGGCAACAATGTACATCCTCTACAAGCCAAGGAAAGAGGCCTCAGAGGAAACCAACACTGCTGGCACATTAATCTTAGACTTTCAGCCTCCAGAACTTTAAGAAAATTAATTTCTGCTATTTAAGTCATCCAGTCTGTGGTATTTTGTTATGGCAGCCCTAGCAAACTAACACAACAGTTTATTATTCTCTGATTTTATATGCTTATTCCAGACCAGATTCATTGCCACTGACTTTATATGCATATTTCAGACCAGAGGTGTTAGCCTGGAAATTTTAGGAGAGCCATTAACTAGTATCCCTATCTCATGCTATCCCAACCTAAGGATTTGAATCATGATTTTCATACTTAAAAACAACACATGAATCATACATCAGTAGTTGTAGCATGAAAGATCAAGTGGAGGAATAGCTCAAAGCACAGAACAAAAACACAAACAGATGGAAAGTATGAAAGAAAAGATCAGAGAACTGAAGGACACATACAGAAGACCCAAAACTAAATAACACAGGAGTTCCAAAAGGAGGAAGAATAAAGATGAGAGAACATCAATAATTAAACATTTTATGGGGAAAAAACTGCCTTGAACTGGAGAAAGCTGTTTGTCTACAGAATAAAAGAACTCACTCAGGATTGATGAAGAAAAATGCTGTTGTGGAAAATAAGAGCATAGGCTAAAACTTAAAGTAAGACTTTGTTGTTTACTAAGAATGACACGGCAGAAAAGGAGGAGAGTTCCCATCAGCTATTGCAGGGTGATCATAACTGATTTCTTAATATATCAAAATTACTGTGGTTTGCTTCTATACAATAGTGCAATCCAACCCCAATTCCAAGATTTACATTTATAATCAACAGGGAAGACACAACTTCAGTGACAGTTAACAAGAAAGGAAATACCAACAGTCACAAATCAGCAAATGATTACCTGAAAGAAGTGCCAGTATCATACAATTAGTAAGTGTCATGGAATCTATTAATATCTCAAGGACCTATCATTTTAAAAATGTTTTTAAAGATTTATTTATTTGAGAGAGAAAGCATGAACAGTGGAGAGGGGCAGAGAGAGAAGTAGACTCCTCACTGAGCTGGGAGCCCCACAGAGGGCTTGATCCGAGGACCCTGGGATCATGACCTGAGCTAAAGGCAGCTGCTTATCTGACTGAGCCACACGGGTGTCCCATTAAGGACTTGTCATTTTGTTGAGATTTCAACTTTTTTTTCCACATACTGGCTTAGTACAAAATTTTTTTATGGACATGTTAGAAATAATCTAGTTAAATTTCCAAGTCCAGAGAATAAAGAAAAAGAAACATTAGCTAATGGAGGAAGAATAATTATGAAAGAAAAAGAATCAGACCAGAACCAATTCTTTACTTAGAATATTAGAAGTTAGAAAGTTTAGTATAATTTATATTGAGAAAAAGGACTATATGTATGACTGTAATACAATCAAGATAATATTTATCCGCGTCAAAGAAAGTTGTTTATAAAGATGTGCTAGAATATATCAGAAGCACAACTGAGGAAATAGCACAGGAAAGGACAGTAACCAAACAGCAAAGAAAATACCTCTAGACATGAGAAGATGAGTAAATGAAAGAATGATGAGCTCTGACACATCTGTGACCTAGGAAGATATCTAAACAGATGTAGAGTGAATGAGTATGTGTAATATAAATACTAACTGGTGCCTCTTGAAATAAAAGTAGCATGCTGCATAGGAACCCTGATAATAGACTCTAACTAACGGGAATTAAAATATATCAACAAATCCTAGTTTGTAGGTGGGGAGAGGGGAAGTAAAAGTGTTTTAAAGGGCTCATCCAGAGAAGGAAGAGAACACACAGCAAACAGAAATAGTTGGTATCTTATTTGCTTATAACCTTTACTTTCATATGGATTTCATTTTGACTGTATAAAAATATAATCACCAGTTGCATGAAAAAAGTACAATAGAATTTCATAATTAAAAAGAGGAAAAGATAAATAATGATCAAACAGGAAAACTAAGGGAAATACTTAAAGTAAAATAGGGAAATATTTTTAAAAATGCAAACAAACAAAAAATAAATAAATAAAAAATAAAAATAAAAAATAAAAATGCAAACAAAGTAGGGTGAAAGGAATAAAATATGAATGATTAATCTCTCCAATGTATAAAATAGTTTCTCAGATTGGGTTGAAAAAAATAAAATCTATCAATATACTCCTTAAAAAAGAGAGTTTAAATGAAGTTGAAGAAATGTTGAAAATTTAAAAATCGCATAAAAGAGAAACAACTACATACAAAAAAATGGAGGAAAGACAACAATAATAGATAAAAAGAGTTAAGGTTAAAAGTTCTAAATAAGATAAAGACTGGGCAATGACAAGGCACAGTCTACAAAGAGCATGTATAGTTATAGCCACTTTTTAAATTATTATCTCTCAGGTTCAAATTTACTGTTCTGTATTTTGCTTTTTTTTTTTTTAAAGATTTTATTTATTTATTCATGAGAGACACAGAGAAAGAGAGAGGCAGAGACACAGGCAGAGGGAGAAGCAGGCTCCATGCAGGGAGCCTGAAGTGGGACTTGATCCCAGGATTCCAAGATCACACCTTGGGGGGAAGACAGGTGCTAAACCGCTGAGCCACCCAGGATCCCCTGTATTTTGCTTTGTAATGCTGGAATCAGAACTCTGAAATTTGCATTTCTTATTTGTCGGTTTTCTCTCTGTTAAGCTCTGGCAATAGGGGGCATTAAGGGTTATCACAACACAGAAGATAAAAGAAATTATTCTTTTTCTTACCATTTGTATCTTGTTCCTATTAGTATCATCTTAATAAGCTTTACTCTGAGTGACATTTCCTCAGTAGGAGCAGTTGACTCTAGTTTGCAGTTTTCTGAACACTGTGCTTATTGTGCCACTTCAGGTAAACCAACAGCAGTGGTCTTCCAGTTTCTTCTATGGTTGGACCCCAATCCCATGAATCCACTCATCTGAACTCAAATACCAGCATCAGCCAAGCAGTACATACACCCTTCTTTGGCATCTCAGCTCTAGATATTGTAGTTGCTTCCTACAGTTTCTAGAACTGTGATATTCGAAGGCTCTTGTTATGCCTTTTGGTTCTTTAATATTTAATTAACTTTTTAATATTGTCTCAAGTGAGATTTTGAGAAGATAGTCATGGAGATGGTAGCATAGATTTGAGATTTTTTTGAATTCCCACATAAAAGCAGACATTACAATTATATCATCATATTATAAAGCCAGCAACAAAAATATTTACAAACAAATAAAACAACAGTATGTCCTCACAAGCTTCAAAATACGAGCAGGTGGGAAGAAGCCATTAATAGTCACAAGACCTGAATCTTGTGGGTATCTATGCAGGGAAAAGCAGAAAGAAGCAATGGAATATCTGATGGACCTGAGGACAGAAGAGCCCCACATAAACTAAAAAGTATTCACTGGAAGTCATGGCAATTCAATTTGAGGACAGTTAGCTAAAACTGGAAGAGGTTTAGCATATTTCAATGACCAGTAAGTCTTAAGAGCTGAGTAGTTCTCATAAGTTCTCATAACTGACCCAGAAGGGCTTCCTCCAAGTTCAGGCTTCATACTGAAGAGAAACTGCTTTTATGAAACAAAATTGTTCAGATTAGGAACAACTGAAATGAAGGAAAAAGAAGGTCTAGATAAAAGGGAAAAGGAGGCAGCTAGAAACTGCCCCAAGTAAGCCATTGTAGTTATATGCACTACAATGAAATATATGAAAGCAACATAAAAAGGATCTCATAACTAGTTAGAAAAGCTATCTGAACTAAATCTTCTAAGAAGTCATCAAAATTAAATCTACATAAAAATAAGCATTAGAAAACTAAGTAAAATACTAGACAAGTAACTATAAGAAAACATGACAAACGAACTAGGGGTGGTAGAAGGGGAGAAGGGCGGGGGGTGGGAGTGAATGGGTGACGGGCACTGGGGGTTATTCTGTATGTTAGTAAATTGAACACCAATAAAAAATAAATTTAAAAAAAAGAAAAAAAAAGAAAACATGACAAAAATAGAATAACCCTGTGGCAAAGAAAACACACTAGAAAGGCATGCTTAACATATATGCACATTGAAACATGCCATTTCAAAATGAGTTAAAAATATTAGGAAAAGATATAAGATTAAAAAACAACAAAAATCAGAACTAGAAAAACTCAAAATTAGCTGATAAAACTCAAAAAGAATTAAAAAATGATTTCAAAATTAGTGAATAAACTAGAGAAAGCATATACTTCAAACACAGCAAATAATATCTTATTAGGATAGTAGATTAGGGATGCCTGAGTGGTTTGGTGATTGGGCTTCTGCCTTTGGCTCAGGGCGTGACCCCCAGACTGGGGATTGAGTTATGCATCAGGCTTCCTGCGGGGAGCCTGCTTCTCCCTCTGCCTGTGTCTCTCCTCTCATTCTGTGTCTCTCATGAATAAATGGATAAAATCTTAAAAAAAAAAAAGTAGATTAAAAGAAGAGAGTTAAAAACAAAAATAAAATGAAAGTATAAAAGAAATTTGAGAGAAAATGACAAATATTGAAGATATAAAAAGATTCAACATACAGAAATGGCAGTTCATAAAAAAAGGAAATCTAGGTAGTAGAACAAATATTTAAAACCTGCTGAAAGTATTATTATAAAATGCATTAAAAGATCACACTGTTACCTGATAATATCAACCCAGAACAACAAAGACCAAGACATATTCTAATAAAATGACTAGACTCAAAAGAAGAGAGTCCAGAGGAAGAAGATGGAGATAGGGCCATGACTAAAGGAATGTAAGAAATGCAGCTCTAATCTCTAGAAACAAAAAAGATCTCACCTAGAACCTTTGGAATGAGTATGGCCCTGCTGAAACATCTATTTTAGCCCCAAAAGATTCATTTCAGACTTACAAATATAAATTAAAGAAACAAGCATTCGTTTCATCTTTCCTAAATGAACCATACTACTTGGTGAGTAGTAAACAAGGGAGAATCTTGTTATTAACTTATTCCAGCTAATAAATAAAAACATTAGGATATCACTATTTTATAAATATCAATGAATTAATGAATTTAGACATTGAATACACATGACTACTAACATCAAAACTGAACAAAAACACACGAGGAAATAGAAAAAAAATAGAACGTGGAATTATACCATGAGTATGTTATCAAAAAAATCCAGACTGTGAGAAACCAGAAAGGAGAAACATCTTACTCCCTTAACAGATAAATAATAAAAGAAAGGACATCAAGAACACCTGTATATAAAAGGAGACTTTTAAAAGACAATCCTAGTTAAAAATGGGTTAAACTAAGCTGTAGTGTCTAAGGATGTCCACTTGGATGATTAAAAGTCATAACAACAAGGACATGGGTATCATAAAAGTTGGGATAGGGGATATAGGTGGGAGGAGACTGTCAGTGGGAAAGGACACACAGAAAAGTTTCTAGGATGGTTAACCTTTTTTTTTTCCTTTGGCAAGGTGGTGGTTATAAGGGTATTGTATTAGACCATTCAGGCAGCTGTAACAAAATACCACAAACTGGGTAGCTTATAAACAATAAAAACTTATTTTTTACAGTTTTGGAGGCTGGAAGTCCAAAATTGTAACATTGGCATGCTTGAGTGAGGGCTTTCTTCCCAAACACAGACTATATCGTCAGTAGGCAGAAGGGGACAGGGAGCCCTTTGGAACCTCTTCTAAGAGCACTAATTCAAAGTTCCACCTATGAATACCATCACCTTTGAGGGTTAGGATTTCAACATATGAATTATAGAAGAGGGGGACACAAACATTTAGAATATAGCAGGTATTTAACCTTATAGTAATTCACTAAGCTACATTTTCTTTTGTGTGTTTTTATGTAATTTTATTTTATAATAAAAAGACAAAAATAAATAAGCAAGTAAGAAGTACTGCACTAATGCTCCCACCATAAACAACTAAAAATTTGGACAAAATGTAGGAAAGAACTGTTTTGAGACTTTGGAAAACAGTACAATAATGTGATCCTAAAGAGAAGAGAAACAAATAAAATGAGTTATTCCATCATTCTACATTCCTAATTAAAGGCAGTTTACAAACTGGAAAGCAAGAAGGGAGAACCTGAACAGGCCTAGGAAATATTTGAGCCAGAATGGAGGACATTATTGAGCAATCAAGGCATTCAGTCGAGATCCGCAAATGGTCTTACTTTAGTAACAGGGTTAAATTATGGCCATATTAAGAATTCTGTCATCACATGAACAAGCTTTTTAAAAAACCTTGCATAGATGAAATACCCAAGCCACAGGGAAAATCAGCATTCCTTAAAAAAAGATTAAAAATTCAGAATCAGCAACATAAAAATCATATTCAGCATTGGATCCAAATTTACTACACATGCAGGGAAAAGTGTCTAATAACTAGAAGTGCAATTAGTTAATAGAAATAAACCCATAAATAAAATAGATGATGAAATTAGCAGACACATTCTTTAAAATAGTAATTATAAAGATTTTTAAAGATTTAGAGAAAAACATGAAAATGAGAGGAATGGAATTTATGAAGAAAATCAAATGAAACATTTAGATCTAAAAAATATATCCAAATAGAGAAAAACAAAACCCAAAAACTAAATGAGCTAAATAGTTGACTGTACACTAAAATAAAAGATATATGAACTAAAGATATAGCAAACAACAAACTGTTCAAACTAGAGGACAAAGAGCAAAAGGGCTGAAAATAAATGAACACATTAACTCCTGTGACTGTGGGACAATATCAAGTGATCTAAAATAAATATAGTGTCCCCGAAGGAGGGGGAGCAGAAAATTTTTGGATGAAACAACAGTCAAATATTTTTCAAATTTGAAGAAAATTATTTATGCACAACAGACTAAGATCTAGTGAGTCCCTAGCAGAGTAAACACCAAGAAAATCATACCAACAGACTTAAATTATTGAAAATTAATGACAAAAAACTTTAAAAGAGCCTTAGACAAAAAAAGACATCTTACTTGTATTTAATAGAATAAGAATTATTATTGACTTTTCATTAGAAATAATATAAGCTGGAGGGCAATGGGAAAACCTCTTCAAAGTACTGAAAGTAAGACTCAAAGATCTATAATCAGATTCTATATCTAGTTAAAAAATCCTTCAAAAAATGAAGGCAAAGACATTTTCAGACAAAGCTAAGAAAATATATCACACTCCAGCACTATAAGAAATGATGAAGTTATTTTAGGCTTAATAAAAGTAATGCCAAATGGAAATTTGGACCTCCACAAATGTTCTAACAATCCAATTAGAGGCAGAGATTTTCTGGCTAGATAAAAAAGAGAAGAAAACTTTATGGTGGGCACAATAATCACTTTGAATATAAAGACAATGGTAGGTTTAGCTGTAAAGCTAATATGGCTATATTAATATCAGAAAAATAAACTTCGGATGAAATGATCTTACCAAAGTAAAGAAGGTCATCTCATAATAATTAAAGGATCAATTCATCAAAAGAGTATAAAAGTCCTGAACATGTATTCACCTAACAACAGAGTTTCCAAATGCATGAAACCAAAACTAAGACAATTGAAAGGAAAATCACATTAATCTATAATTATAGTTGAAGATTTCAACACAGTTCCAAAACTGATAAAAGAAATTGACAGAAAATCACTAAGTTTATAGAAGATATGAATATCATCCTGCTTAGCCTAATTGAAATATAGATAACTACATCCAACAAAAATTACATGTTCCCTTTGAGCACACAGGAAATATTCATCAAGATAGATTGTACATTGAACCACAAAAAATTCCAATAAATGTAAAGTAATCAAAATCATACAGCATTACTCTCTGACTACAATGAAATGAAATTTAAAAATAACAATAAAATTTATCTGTACATAAATACTTAAATATTTGATAATTAAACTACACAGTTTTAAATAACCCATGATTCAATGAATAAATAACATGGTAATTTAGAAAAAAATGTTGAGTTAAACTGAAATGGAATGATATTATTTTTGAATTATAATGAGAATACACATCAAAACTTGTAGAGTGCAGCTAAAATGATTCCTGGAAAGAAATTTATAGCTTTAAGCTAATATTTAAAAAAAAAAAAAAAAAAGAGGAAACATTTAAAAGTCAATGATCTAAGTTTCTATTTTAAAAAGCTAAAAGAAAAAAAAAACTAAGCCCAATATAAGTTGAAACAATGAAATAAGGAATAGAATTATGAATTAAAATAAACAATAAAAGAAAAAATCAATTGAACAAAGAGCTGGTTCTTTGAAAGATCAATAAAATTGATAAACCTCTTGATAGACTAATCAGAAAAAAAAAATGAAGGAAATAAAAATTGCCAAAGATAGGAATGAAAAGGAGAAACCTATGGATCATACATTAAAAGAATGATAAGGACCTATTTTGTGAAAAAATTTTACTACTTAACATTGATAAAATTGAAAATAATCTGAAAGATCAGATTAATAAAACTGGAATAGGAAAAAAATATATATGTGAAAAACTCTCCCATTAAAAATGAAATTTAGTTTTTAAGTACTCCCTACCTCCAAAATAAAAACATCAGTTTTACATGATAGGACTGGTAAATTTAAGAAAATATTTTTTTTTAATTTAAGAAAATATTAAAAGAAAAGTAACACTAATTTCATATAGACTTGAGAAAATAATGGGAATGAAATACTTACAACTCATTTTAAGAGGCCAACATTATCATAATACCCCAAAACCAGACAGAGAGATTACAAGGAAACAAAATTACAGACCAGTATCCCTTATGAACATAGGCGCAAACATTCTTATCTTGGAATACTGTAAATCCAATCCAGTAATACGTAAAAATACTGTAACATTACCAAGTAGTATTTATCCCCGGTATGCAAAATTGATTTAATTTTCAAAAAGCACAGATATTTAACTTGAAATGGATCAGAGATCTGAACATAAAAGCTAAAACGTTATGGAACTTCTGGAAGAAAAACGAGGAGAAAATTATTACAGAACTGAGGTAGACAGATTTTTGAGATAAAACACCAAAAGGCTCCTATCATCAAAGCAAAAAATAATAAATTTACTTATCAAAATAAAAACTTTTTAAATTTTGAATGTCTTTTGTAAACTTTAATACATTATTTAATAAAACAAGGAATTAAAGCGACTGTGAAACTGGTCACAAAGGTTAAGAGAATGGGCAAGTGGGATCTGAGATGTAATTTTTGGATATGTAAATTTCAGGCATCCATGAACAGATCATCCTGACTCTGTTGACCTCCTGAAGTAATGCTCAATGTCAGGAAATCTCTTTGACCTTTAAAAATCTGTTTGCCAAGGTAAGGCCACACTTCATCCCAAGGTAGAATGCAAAAGCAGCCATATGCCTTAGGACTCATTTAAAATCTAACATTCCTTTGTAAACATCATTTACTTTTTGACTCTGAATCTCTTACTCTTTTTCTCCTTTCCAATTCCTTAATTATAAGCTGTTGGTTTACAATGCTCATCCAATTTATCCTTACTGAATTGTTCTTCTTTGCTTGATGCTGTAGAGATGCTGGAAGATCCTGTAGTGATAACTGCCTTTCTTCTTTTCTTCTGTGGCTTCCCATTCAGGATTGTTTTATAATCCTTTTCCTAGGTGTAAACCTGTATTATAGTGTATTTTGGGTTTTTTTCCCCCTTTTTTAAAAAGATTTTATTTATTTATTCATGAGAGACACAGAGAGAGAGAGAGAGAGAGAAAGAGAGAGAGAGAGAGAGGCAGAGACACAGGCAGAGGGAGAAGCAGGTTCCATGCAGGGAGCCTGATGCGGGACTCCATCCTGGGACTCCAGGATCACGCCCTGGGCCGAAGGCAGGCACTAAACTGCTGAGTCACCCAGGGATCCCCTATAGTGTATTTTGTTATGAGACAATTACACTCTTAGTTCCTTTTGGAGTGGTTTTAATAAACGTTATTATTTTAGGTTTTGCAATAGTATTTTTGTTTTATTTTTTTCTAGTTTTTTTATACCTAGAGATATAATTGACATATAGCACTATATAAGTTTAAGGTTTTTAGCATGATTCAACTCACATATTTGTGAAAGGATTACCACAATAAATTTAGTTACCTTCCATAATTTCATATAGATATAAAAGAATGAAAAAGGAAATGCTTTTTTTCCTTGTGATTAGAACTCTTAGGATTTATTCTCCTAACAACTTTCAAACATATCATACAGCAGTGTTAATTATAGTCATCATGTATGTTATATCCATAGTATTATTTATCTTATAACTGGAACTTTGTACCTTTTGACCACCTTCATCCAATTCCACCCTCCCTGACCCACTATCTCTGGTATCTGCAAATCTGATCTTTCTTAATGAGTGTGGAGGGTTTTTTTGGTTTTTGTTTCTTCAGATTCTGCATATAAGTGAAATCATATGGTATTTGTTCTTTCTGTTTAACTTATTTCACTTGGTATAATGGCCTCAAGGTCCATCACTATTTTCCCAAATGGCAGGACTTTGTTCCTTTTTATGGCTGAATATTCCTCTGAATGTATATATGTATATGTATTATACATGTATATGTATATATGTACATATTACATATGTATATGTGTGTATATATATATGTATATGTATATGGACACTTAGGTTGTTTCCATGTCTTAGCTATTATAAATAAAGCTACCATGAACATAGGGGTCAAGATATCTTTTTGACATAGTGTTTTCATTTCATTCAGATATATTCCCAGATATAGAATTGCCGGAGCATATGATAGTTCTAATTTTAGGTTTTAGTGAAACCTCCTTACTGTTTTCCATAGCTGCTGTACCAATTTACATTCCCACCAACACTGTACAAGTGTTCCCTTTTCTCCACATCCTTATGAGCATTTGTTATCTCTTTACCTCTTTGGTTATGGCGTGAGGTGATACAGTGATTTTTATTTGTAGTTTCCTGATGTTTAGTGAAGTTGAGTACTTTTTCATGTACCCATTAGCCATTTGTATATTTTCTTTGGAAAATTGTCTATTCAGATTCTTTGCCCATTTTTTAATTAGATTATTTGTGGGTTTTTGCTATTGAGTTGTATGAATTCTTTATATATCTTGGATATTAATGCCTTAGTAGATACATAGTTTGCAAATATTTTTTTCCATTTTGTAGGCATCTATTCACTTTGATTTTTTTTTTTTTTTTTTTTTTTTTTTGCTTTTGGTGCAGAGCTTTTTAGTGTGATGTAGACCCACTTATTTATTTTTTACTTTGTTGTTTTTTACTTTAGGTGTCATATCCAAAAAATCATTGCCAAGACCATTTCAAGGATCTTTTTTCCTGTATTTTCTTCTAGGAGTATATGGTTTCCAAAATTCTGAGGGGGCCACAGAAGATAACTTGAACTAATTTGCTCTTTTCTAAATATCAATATGTAGTTGATAGATTATACTTCTCCAGAGAGTATGGCCCTCCACACCAGAAGGTGATATCTTCAGGAGCGATTTCCTCATTTGGGGGCCTATATCTACTTAGATCCTAGCTATCAGATATCCTTAAGTTTCAGGGGAAAGGTAATGTTGAAATGTTGCTGAGAATAGCAATATAAAAACTGTTTTCATTTATCTACTTTCCATCATACAGAGGTTATGAATCATCAAAGCCTTATACAATTATTAGTAATTCCAGGTCAGTCCAACCATTTAATGAGAATGATCTCATTCCTGTCATATCCCTTTGTCTAGATAATTTCTTTTTCTATATTGTGTACTAACTGTTGACATAGAGTTATGGTTTGGGGTTCTTCTGGTAGCAGACCTTTTAACTATAAACTAGTTGCTAATTCTTTGTTACCATTTTTATTGCTAAATATATCTTGTTAGTATCTCCTGGAACCGGTTTTCAAATCTCTCCTTTAACCCATATGCAATCCTATGATTTTCTTTCATACAAAGTGGAATTTTCTGGTTTTTTCTCTTTAAGACCTAAAGAATTTCTGGCTATGACATTTGTACATTTTTCTTGCAGATGATCTGGTAGTTGTAACTAGTGATAGAGTGTTGAATTATATCAAGTATTAAAAGGTATTTGAGCAGTAAAATAGCACCACATTTTATATTTCAAAGTCCTATTGAACTGCTCTAAATCTCAGCCTTAAACAATCACTGTTGACAAAATGATGGATGTTATACTCCTTTAAAAGTTTCCTTATGAGATTATTTAAAATTCCCCCTGCTTACCCTCCCCCATCTGTCTGGAGTGTCTGTACTTCCTTGGCCCAAATCAAATATTGCTTTAGGATTTT
Organism: Canis lupus dingo; assembly: GCF_003254725.2. NCBI lineage: Eukaryota > Metazoa > Chordata > Mammalia > Carnivora > Canidae > Canis > Canis lupus. The sequence goes on along the minus strand of NC_064265.1, from coordinate 39,508,171 downwards.
GGGCAACATAATGGCCTCCTTTGTCTTTTAGACCCTTGGCTAAGGTAAAGTTTAAAAGTACATCATTGAATGTTAAATCATCCTCTGTTACACTTATAAAACTGGATCATATTCCCCAAGTCTATTTGCCAATGTTATTCCATATCTAGAATCACCCTATTGTTCTCTTAAAGTGAGAAAATAAAAGGTGCTTTATTATAAAGAGCATAAACATTTTTTTCACTTAAAGACTTAAAGACTGTACAATCTGATTCAGTTTTCCTTCTTGTTCCTCCTTAACTGCTTCTGAAAAACAAGAGACACAGCCCATTAGCTGATAGTTCCTAGGAAAGAGTAAACCCCTAAACAAATCCTGGGCATTGTTAAACACAAAGGACTTATTAAAATAGTAGTTGTATTTTCTAAAGTTGCCATAATAAAGTATCACAAACTAGGTGGCTTTAAAAAAGAAAATACAGAATGTATTGTCTCACAGTTTTGGAGGCTTGAAGTCTAAAAGCAGGTGTCTAGAGGGTTATGATCCCTCAGAAGTCCATATGGGTATCTTCCCTATCACATCATTCTAACTTTTGGTAGTTTGCCAACAATTTTTGGCATTCTTTAGCTTATAGATGGATTACTCCAGTCCTCCATCTTCATGTGGTGTTCTACCTATGTCTCCTGCTGGCAGCACTCTTCCTTTTGAAACTCAGACCTCTGGACCAGTAGAATGTAAGGTTGTGGGTATGGGAAGCAAAAATTTTGCTGGTGGATACTAGGAGTAATAGTGAATGATGCCTCTCCCATATCCTTCAGGAGTCTACTTATGTCTAAATTAGCATCCAGTATATGATGTTGTTTTTCCTTTAGCCAGGATTCACAGGTCCAGGAATCAAGGGATAGAAATGGGATTGAATCCATTTACCGTTTAATAAAACTATTTTCCATACTCCAAACGTTGACCAATAATAGTGTTTTGCTGATTACTTAAATTAACTCTTAAAAAAAACTTTCAGCAGTAAATAATTACTAAAATAAATAAATAATTATATATTTCTTATGCTGTACATTTTATAGGAGAGTTAAGTTGTTGCTTATTTGTCTTTTTTTCTGAATTCTTTATAGTTTTCTTTTTCTCCATTTGTCAGTTATTACTCTTTAGTCTTACCATTTCAAATATCTTATTTTTCCCTATAAAAGAGGGAAAAAGATACACCCAATCACCTTAACAGCTCACAAAAAAAATATAAACTAATACCACCAGAGAAACAAGTCAAAAAAAAAGAGAGACAAGATTTTTAATTTCATATTCTTGAGTTTGCTATACTTTTTCACTAGCTTATTATAGTGAGGTTAGCATCATTATCATTCACTTTGAGTTCTTGAGTACAGGATATTTATTTACCAATAGAAAAATATGTGGAGGGGCATCTTGGTGGCTCTGTGGTTGAGTGTCTACCTTTGGCTCAGGTTGTGATCCCATGTGGCTAGGATTGAGTCCTGCATCAGGCTCCCAATGGGGAGCTTGCTTATCACTCAGCCTATGTCTCTCCCTTTCCCTCTATGTCTCTCATATATAAATAAAATCTTTTTCAAAAGAAGTATGTGGACACTATATTGTGGTTTATTTACCTCTCTTTTATGTGTAATTTTATTTTTTTGAAATATTTTTACATATATATATTTTTAATATTTTATTTATTTACTCATGAGACACAGAGAGAGAGAAAGAGAGAGAGGCAGAGACACAGGGAGAAGGAGAAGCAGGCTCCACACAGGGAGCCTGATGCAGGACTCGATCCCAGGTCCCCAGGATCACGCCCTAGGCCGAAGGCAGGTGCCAAACTGCCAAGCCACCCAGGGATCCCCGACATATATTATTTAGACAAAAGACCTTTGAAGTAGATTTATTGCCTAAGAAAGCTAGATTCAAGGCAGTTAAACGATTTGTGGTCTGGTATGTAACTAGTTTATTGGGAAATATGAAGCTCAAAATCCTCTTTTTTTTCTTTTCCCTCCTACAACTCAGCTTTGAAACACTTTATAAATGGAATAGCCTAGGAAATATTGTAATAAAGATTATTTAATGTATTAAAATTCTCCTTTTAGCTTTTTAAAAATTGATGCTACTTCTATGACTCTCATTCTAAAAAATACAATAGCTTAAAATCTAATTTCCATTCATCATTTACTTCTTTTTTTAAAAGATTTTATTTATTTATTTATTTATTCATTTATTTGAGAGAGTATGAGTGGGGGGAGTAACAGAAGAGGAGGGAGGAGGGAAAGAATCTCAAGCACACTGGCACTGAGCACAAAGCACAAGGCAGGACTCGATCTCACGACCCTGAGGTCATGACCTGAGTCAAAACCAAGATTCAGAGGCTTAACTGACTGAGCCTTTAACTGATATCCCTTTTTATCATTTACTTCTAATAAATACTCTTGCATTATTTGAATGAATATTAAGTATATGATAAAATAACTTTAAGAAAAACAGTTATAGCTGAGAATTATCATTTCTTAATCATGAAAAGTTTTTTTAGTTATAGTCTAAGAAGACCTCATGTATCATCCAAAATAATTTTCACAATTACTTTCTATATCCATTCTAAGGACATTTAAAAAGTTGTAAGGGCAATATTCCCTTTTATATATGTTTTCTGTAGTAAAGGAGTGTAAGTCAGCAGGTGCCAGTATTTAGGTCATAGATATAAGTCCCAAAGGAAGTAATATACTGAGAAAGAAAATGACTGCCCCACTTTGAAAACAGTCTGGTGTGTTAAGAGAGAAAAAAAGTATACCTTTATGTAGAGATGATGATCTAAATATATATCTGAAGCCTTGATAGCTTCTCTGAGCTCCAGATGTGTGTATCTGCCATAATGATCTTATCCACTGGGATGACCATTAGGCACATCAAAACTTAATCTGGTCCTACCAGAACTCTTGTGTCAGCCTTTTGTCCTTGTTTTCATAGAAGCTAAAATCCAAGAGATTCTTATTTCTTCTTTCCTTCACACTCTATCTCCAACCTATCTGCAACAATTGTTGGATTTTCAAATTATATCCCAACCGCTTCTGGAAAACTCTACTGCTACTACCCTAGTTCAAGTTGCCATCATCTCTTAACCTAACTACTGCAGTAGTCTGCCTGCTTTTATGAGACTATCCCCCTACCATCCAGTCTTCTCATGGAAGCCAAGGTGATATTTTATATTTTTATAACGTAAATTAAACCATATCTGTAACTCCACAGCCCAGAATGTGGCCCAATGTCCTGATCTTGATTGAGGACCTAAATAGCCTGCTGTCTGGCCTCATCTTCTACCACTCTCCCTGTACCACTGCTGTCACCATACCATCTTTCCAGCTCTTTGTGTGAACACACCAAGCTTGTTCAGACCTCAGGGCCTTCCCATTTGGTATTTCTTTTGCCTTTCACTGGAGATATTTATGTAATTCAGTCCTTCACATCATTCAAGTGTCTGGCCAAATGTTCCCTGAGGAACTTTTGCTGGTTGCTCTATCTAAAATGCACTCCTCGGGGAGATCCCTGGGTGGCTGAGCGGTTTGACACTTGCCTTCGCCCCAGGGCGTGGTCCGGGGGTCACAGGATCAGTTCCCACATCGGGCTCCCTGCATGGAGCCTGCTTCTCCCTCTGCCTATGTCTCTGTCTCTGTCTCTGTCTTTCATGAATAAATAAATAAAACCTTAATAAACAAATAAATAAAATGCACTCCTCCACACTACTTAATTGCTTTTGACCCCTTGATTCATTTTTTTCATAGGAAGTGTTTATTTTTTTATTTTCACACTAATTGTTCCCCCTGCATGAATAGGTTTGTCTTTTTCACAGCTCCATCTCCAGCACTTGGTGCAATGCCCAGTGCTTAGACAGAAATAAGTATTTTTGAATGAATGGAGGAATGCATTTATTTAAATATTTTATCTAAAATGGAGGCAAAATAATTTAATTTAAAAATGTATAATGCTGGCTTAATAAAGAGTTACATTGGTTTGGAAAAATCATAGTTAAAATTGTCTGCAATTTGCTTAAGAGTTGATTGGCTGAGTGACTCAGCTATTATTAGGCACACCTGGTGGCAGATGCAGGCATTGCAGAAATAAAGACAAAACAGTCTGTTTTCATCTACTACAGTGGTTCTCAAACATGGTCATACATTAGAATCATCTGGGGAAGTTGTAAGAGTCTAATAACCAGGCCAAATCCCAGAACGAATAATTCAGAATCTTTAGGGTTGTATTTAGGATTCTATTAATATTTAAAAAAAAATCTCCCCATATGATTATAATGGATATCCAAAATTGAGAACTACTGATCCATGAGGCAAGGAGTTTTGCAAAACTATTCCTGTTGCCAACAACAACAGTATAGGAAGTATTCTAATACCTGTTAAATTAATTAGTGAGTTAGTTAATGAATGAATGGGTGAATATAAAGGGTGTTGATAGCCAATCGAACTGAATACCACTTGAAAAACATTCAGAGGGCTTGGCCTACCAATAGAGTTACTAGATTTAGTAAATAAAAATATAGGACATCTAGTTACACTTGAAATTTAGATAACATCTTTTTAAAAAGTAATGTAAGTCCCAAATATTTCAAGGAGCATACATATATTAAAAAGTATATTCATTGTTTGCCTGAAATTGAAATTTAATTGGGCACCCTGTATTTTATGTGGCAACCCTACCTATTAATGAGTGAACAGTTCAGGTTCTCTTGTAAAATGTTATTAAAATATTTAAAATAATTCACTGTTGAAGTGGCAATTTAATCCTCTCTCTTCAACTATACAAAACTTCCATAAAAACAGTCTATTATCTATCCTTAGGAATGAATTTAATTTTGCCTTTTTAAGCTATTAATAGAGTAATCATAAAAATGAGGTGAGTTCTTGCATATTATAGATTTTCCAAATGAACTTAGAATTAAAATCTTCAGTATCTGTTTTTTGAACTATCAAATCTAACACTCTAGAGTAAAAAAAGAAAATTCAGTGTTTTTAAGACCTATGCAGTATACTCTCAGCATAACTTCTGAATCAGAGACTATATCAGGTGCTGTATTTTGAATTCTCTTTGTACCTTTATGAAGTGTGAGAAAGACAGGAATCCTTCAGGCTATAGACCTGTATTTCTACCTAGCTATTCTCAACTTATTATACTGACCAATTAAAACTAAGATTAATGTGAATAAAACTGGAGTTTAATGCTGGAAAAATAAAGTGATTGAAGCAAATCAATTGAATACTCGATCATACAAGCAGAAGTCTCAAAGACACTACCTTTTTCTTAAAGGATTGATAAAATTCCCATATTTTGCAAATGGTGGATAACACCTTTCTACCAACAGGTGGCATACTCATGTGTTCAGAAACTCTCCCATGGGTGGGTGACCACCAAAGATATCAATTATGGTTCATCATGAGAGTGGAAAGAATGGAGTGATGACAATATAAAAAGGAAAAACTATTCACATTTCTAACATTTTCTTTCTCCATTTGGGTTGCACAGTATGGGGTAGATTCTATGCCCTGCAGAATTTGCAGGAAATGACTTGCTGAGAGTTAGTAAAAAAAAAAAAAAAAAAAAATTTATTTGCACAGTGTCTTTTATTGATTGAAGACCCCCTCTTCAAAATTTGCCCAAATGTAACAAAAAATAAACTTTTGCAGCAATTTTTCAGGTTACATGCCATTTCTTTGTAGACATTTTAAGCTACCATCCCTAAATCTAATGATGGATAAAAAAACAAAACCAAAAAATCTGAAAAGGATGAAATCTATGCAGACAGAAATTCTAATTCATCCATCCCATAATTCTGAGATGATTTCAACAGGGGTAAAGTCAGGCAAGCTATATATTTTCTGCATATCGCTCTGGCTGACCATCTGCAGTAAAGATACAAGAACATTAGAACTCAAATTGATTTTTCTGGCATGAAGTGTATCTGGCACCAGGTTCTTTCATAACATTAGTGCACCTTTCTTAGAGCTTGAGATGAGATAATTGCTGGATTTGTACATTTTCAGTAACACACACTATTTAAGATATCTGATCTAGATAGATATTACATAACTTTGAAATATAAAATTTTAAACTGTGTTTTTAGAAAGATTGTCCTGGGAAAGTGGATCCAGGTGGGAGCACTTAGCTCTATCTTGACTTTTAGTAGTCCTCATATTTACTTTGCTATTCAGTACAAAGGTAAATGCTCTCAATTCAAGATGGGACACTCTTCCTACTCTTGCTGATACTCTACTATATAATAACTGAAAAATACATAATTTGCTCTAAGTTTTTAGGCCTTTAAAAAAATCATAATGTTATCTTTTATCATTCAGACAATGGGAATATAGAGATTGCATAACCAAATGGGAATATAGAGATTGCATAACCAAATAAAAAAATAAAGAAACCAATATTTTTTAAACTATCCAAAATGTCTGATAAAATTATAGACTTAATTGTACATTTGGTGCATTTTAAGTGAGCAAGAAAGCTAGTATTTAAAACTAGAAGTATTTTGAACAACGATATTACATGGAATTATTATTTTTACTTTTAATGTTTAATTTTTACCTCAAGTATTTACAAAATGCACCTCGCTAAATATAAATAAGTCAATCAGTTAGTGTTCCAGATGTCTTGGGAAATATCCAGATGTTTGTGATCTTAAAAAAGGATATTTTCAAAACAACCATTTTATTTTCCCACTTTTCAGCTGCATGTGTTAGCCCAGCTATTACACTGACTTAGCTATAATTTGCTTTTTAGTGTAAAATAACCTGAATCTTTTCAAAGGGAAAATCCAATTCCAAAAAATATAAACTTTAGATCACTTTGAAAATATTTTAGAAAATCAGAATGGAAAGAAAAGGAAGGACTATCTAAACCAGGGATTGGTGAAATTTTCTGTCAAAAACCAGATAGTGAATACTTTAGTCTTTGTAAGTCACGTGATCACTCTTGAAACTATACAATTCTGCTTTTGTAGAATTGATAGGCATGGCTGAGTCTCAAAATTTTACTTACATAAGCAAGCAGCAGTGGGCTACGTTTGGTTGGCCTGGGTCTAACCACAGTGAAGATACCAGATATATTCTATTTTGGATAATAAGTAAACATTTGCCAACATAAGTTAGAAGAAATTTCAAAATAGTGGGATCTATCACTATCCATGTGGCCTTGAAGATGTAATAGTGATACTTCATTTGCCCCCAACTACTTACTCCTCCTGCTCTGACCTCCTTTGTCCTCAGGTAGCTGACTTTAACAAACTACATCCCCCTTAGACTTTTGGGTGACATCAACCAGATGTGAGAAGTTAGAAGAGAGAAATTCTTACAACTTTGGAGTGATTTACCTAGGTATATCTATACTTAACTGCCTTCCAAATCTGGACTGCTGTGTCCTAAGGGAAATTCACACTGCGCACAAATTTTCCCCCTCTCCTCCGAACTGCTTCTCTATTCTCTCAGGGTAAGCTTCCTGCTGATTCTCACTTAGAAACACGTGATACATCTGCTGAGTGTTAACTACTCCTCAGGGAGGGATTTCTCTTTATTAGAGGATTTCAAGAAATGTCTTAAAAAGTAAATAAGGAATTTATAAAGATGGTACTGACAGCTACTCTGTGGAATGTGGGGGCAAAAGAGCCATTCTGGCAACTCTTACCTTAGAGAAAATCATTATCCATAAGGTCAAACCTTGATACTAGTAACACACCAAGATTTGGGGACATTGATGTTTTTGTATCGTCTCACCAATTGCCAATCAGGCCTTTTTTAACAAGTGATGTAATGTTTATTCATCTTTGATACTGCCTTAACCAATATTCTCTTTCTATTTTTTAATTAATCTAAATTGCCAGCTACTATGGTACCCATGATGTAATTAAGAGATGATGACATAGAACAAAGTGGTAATTTATTTCGTGTTATCTTAATAACAATTAGAAATTGCTAGTTTGACTAAGTATGTGTCTACAAAGAATCTGCTGTTGAAAAAAAATTACTTTAAAAGTCTGTTAATGAACCATTTGTACTTTTATATTTCCTGAAGTGCACTTCTTGGAACACTAATCTTATGAGTCTCTATAAAGGAGTGTGGACATATTATCTATAGCCTGCTCTTAAAGGATGGCAATGCACAGGAGCAGATTGAAGGCTCTGAGAAGTATTATAGTAACTAATGTGTTTAAGTTTCTTCACAAAATATTTCCCAAGCCTACTTAACCATGAAATCTTATTTTGAATGTGATTTAGTAATACTTCATAGAACTTACTTTGGGAAATGCGGGTAAAGGGTATTAAAATATCTGGTTTGGGGGCACCTAGGTGACTTATTTGGTTAAGCATCCACTCTTGGTTTCAGCTTAGGTCATGATCTCATGGGTCAGGAGATTGAGCCCCCTTCTTCCACCTCACCCCCACCCCAACCCAGGTCCTCACTCAGTGACAAGTCTGCCAATAGATTCTCTCCCTCTACCCATTCACCCATGTGTACCCACGAGTGTGCTCCCTGTTTCAAATAAATAAATCTTTAAAATTTCTGGTTTTAATCACTAGGAAAATTGCCACTATTCCATTTGATTATTTTTGGCATCTATCAGTTGAATATTTGTTGTTTAAAATTCTTGTCTTTGAAAAATTTAGAAAGAAAATAAGTAAATAAGACATTTCCCCAAATATCTAGTAAACATAGCTTTTGCGTGCCTCCAGGTATTAGGACTGCTTAAGTCAGGTCACCAATAGTTCTTGAGAAGAAGTACTACCTATCCATGTTCAACATTCAACTCTGGTTCCTTTTTGGAAGCATTTTTGACCCATGATCCAGGTACTTGCCCCTTCCTTTACATTTCTCTTGTTACAACATTTAATGATTGTGTTTATAGTCCATGATTTACTTATCTAATTCCATACCCACTGGATCAGAAAATCCTAAAGGGTAGAGACTATGATTAATCATCTTTGTTCCTATTATATAACACAGTATTTGATTTTAAGTAGATATTTAACAAAGTGAATTCCTATGACAGTTCTACATGATTTGAGGCTCCTATAGAAATAGTTTGCACTCTCACTAGATATTTTGGCAGTTATATGCTGGAATTGACATGTGCCAACTCATGAGAGTAGATTGTCAAAATTTGAGGAAATTTGCAAGTTGGTTAATTTCACAGTGGTACCTTGATATCTGCTAATGGTGAGAGTCTTTTCACCACAGAAACTATAAATCAAGGCTTTTTGTTTGGTCCCAGAGAGCCAGTTGTTAAATATTTTCCTGCATACCACTATATATGATATGTTTTATTATTTTAAAATAGTAATTTAATAAAGAATAATAACATAAATTTAATGTTTTAAAAATAATTTCTAAATGAGTTTTTCTGTCTTCTCATTTGTATTGCAGATTCTCTGGGGAAAGGGCTATTGCTTTCTTTTCCACTGCCCCAGTGCCTAGGAACAAACATAAGCCCTCAATAAATAATTGTATGAGGAGGGATTAATGTCCTAAATAAGCTTTGTGTTTTGAGGAGTGGACAAAGGTGGGGTGGGCATGGCAGCATCTGAAAGGAATAAAAAATACAAGAAAATATTTTGAGTTGATCTTAACACTGAATTTTACGTTCAGAACTTTGACTATACCATATATTTTTTTCCTTCTAATTTTATATTTACTCTCAAATTTTAAACATGATGAAAAGTTTATTAAAACCAGTGACATAATCCTAGCCACAAATGATAATCTCAGGGATATAGAATTTTGTGGTGGTTGGACTACAGACAAAGACATAGTTTCACTGCCACAAAACTGCAGCAAAATTAGCTGGAGTTGTGGAATTGCATTAGCTTCCCATTTAAAAAAAAAAAAGTCTTAAAAGACCATTAATTTCCAGGGATATTATCCAACCTCATGAACTAATTTATTATATGGAATGTGATAAGAATTTCAATACAAGTTTATGACCACACATGAGGAAAATACTGCCTGCATATGTAATATTTATGCTTATGTTATAAATGAGACAATTCCTTGAAGTCAAAGGCATCTAAATCTAGAATTTTACCTAAGCAAAATATGTTTTTTAAAAATATTTTAAATTAAGTGATATTTTACATATAGAAAAATACACAAATGTTAAAAGTAAAGCTTGATAAATTTTTATGTACATACAAAACTTCCAACACCACTACCAGATCAAGATGTAGACATTTCCACCTTGCTAGGGAGTTCTTTTCTACTATTTTGACAATGTATTTTTTGTTGTTGTTAGCAAATATATAAAAAAGGAAAAATTACTGTTTGGGTACTAGTTTGGGACAAATGAATATAAAACAGATTAGTGGATATATTTAATAACAATAATAATTAGGTTGGACACTCAGGTACCTAGGAATACTTTATCAAAGTGATTTTTAAAATATCTACCAAGACTTTAGGTGTTGTCGGTAGCTACTGATTTTATTTACTCTTTGCCTACGGTTCAATTAAAGTCATGACTGTTACTGTAAGAAGAAGTTTTTTATATTCTTTGAGTCCATTGTTAAAAGACCAGAAGTAGAGATTAGACATATACACTTTTGTCAAGAATTTTATAATCTGATGTCTGTAGATCTTACATGCCTTTCATCATTCACCATTGTTTGCTTTATTAGGCTTTCTCTCCTAACTGGTATGTTTAAAGTCAGTCTAGTATTGGAATCTGGTTCTCCGCAACTTTTACCCTCGGGTTACATCAGCCTAGTAAAAAGAAAACTAAAAGATCTTTCCTTTAACAGTGGGCCACAGAGATGTAGCCACAAAGCCAAATACTCTTGTTCAAGTGGAACATTGTAGGCCCTGAACAGATGGTTTCTGGGAAAAACATAAAGGGCATGATTTTCCACAATGTGTCTGCACAGACAAGATGGACTTCAGAGGCTGGAATGATAATAATTATATTTTGTATGGTCTAGAATTTCCCTGCTTCCCAAAATGTTTTGGAGAAGGGGCAGAATGTGAATGAAATAAGCTCCTCAAGACAGCATTCTTTGGGTGTTGCTTTTCTGGGCTGCTGCCCAACTCTGAAACACCGCAATTCTGACTGTAATTGTCAATGGGGGTTCAGGGTAGAGATCAACTAGACCCTCTGTAACTTTAATCTCTTCATCCAGTATTCTATACTGGCTATTACTGTTGGCAGTCAACATCACACCCCCAACTTATCCCTCTATTCTCTTAATGGAGGGTAACAAAAGCCTTACGAAAGAAAGTATAGTGATTTCTGTATCTTCCCTTTAATCTTGTTTTAATTATTATTCCCTCTAAAAAGTCCTGTTTTTTTTCAAAGATATTCGATTCAATCTGGTTCCTTCAATATCTCAAACTTAAAATTCAAGTTAAAAAATGTACACCTGGAATTTTGCCTAGATAATTATTTTATTTCTCTTAGTTCTTTTTATTTTTTTTAAAGATTTTATTTATTTATTCATGAGAGACACAGAGAGAGAGAGAGAAAGAAAGAGAGAGAGAGAGAGACAGGCAGAGGGAGAAGCAGGCTCCATGCAGGGAGCCTGACGTGGGACTTGATTCCAGGTCTCCAGGATCACACCCTGGGCTGAAGGCAGCACTAAACTGCTGAGCCACCCAGGCTGCCCTCTTAGTTCTTTTTAAACTTAATTTAAATGAATTCAATTAAATAAATCTTTTTTGGTTTTTGTTATGTGCCTAACACATACCTGAAGTCCTGGGGAAACGACAAAGAAGATCATAGTCTATAAGGCATAAGTTCTCAGAGGAGCCGAGGTCAGGGAAAAGGAGTAGATCTGGGAACATTTTTCTTTTTAAAAATATTTCCACTGTACTGGGAATTTTGGGAAACAAAATGTAGTAAATATTGTGGTGTGGGTATCTCCCCAGCATCTATTTGTTTCTTTTTAGAAACCTTCCTAAACTTTCATTTTAGTAGCCTTGACTACTTCATACACCTCTGGCTCTTGGGTAGGGCAGGAATCTCAGGTCTAAGATAGATACCATATTTTCATGTTTTGATCTCAGTGATTGGTTAATAGTTGCACCACTATATGAAAGCCAGCCTCAGCATAGAAGACATAGAAAACAGAGACCTGGAAAGGAATGAGTCTTTAATTGAACCAATCCTAAAGCCCACTGAAGCCCTAGACTTTCCAGTTACATTAGTCAATAAATCTCTTTTGTTTTCAAATTTGTTTCATCTTATAGTAAATATTAAGCTACATTAGCTTAACAATTCTTTTTTTTTAATATTTTATTTATTAATTCATGAGAGACAGAGAGGGAGAGGCAGAGACATAGGCAGAGGGAGAAGCAAGCTCCATACAGGGAGCCCGATGTGGGACTTGATCCCAGGAATCCCAGATCATGCCCTGAGCTGAAGGCAGGCGCTTAACCTCTGAGCAACCCAGGAGTCCCTAGTTTAACAATTCTTAACAAAGAAATAAAAACCAAAACTGATTGTTAAAATAAGATGGTAGTTTATTTCTTGTGTAATAGTTTGACTTCGTTATTTAAGGGTAAAATGCAGCTTTGTTAAATGAAGTCATCCAGGGACTGAGAATCTGCTACATTATTACTCTGCTATCACTAGGATGACCTCCTTTGGGGGATGGTTGAAGCTGGGTCACTGCCACATCTATAGCCTAGCATACAGGAAAAGGAGAAAGAGAGATTGGGGAATATATCCCTAATGTTTTAAGGCCAAAGCCTAGAAATGGCAAACATCACTTCTACCCACATATCATTGGTCCGATTCATTACCTGGCCATATCAAACTACAAAGAAACCTGGGGAATGTAATCTCTAGCTCCATGCCTACCTAAAATTTTATTACTAAATAAGAAGGAGAAAATGATTTTGGAGATAGCTAGCAATCTGTCACACATGTTTAAGTTTTTTTTCTGTTCGTAATAACATCATAAGTTCTAAGACATAATAGCAAACATTCATGTTAACATTTGCATGTAATGAAGTAGACAATAAAGAGGAATTTTTCCTTCTAGGTCTTGCCTTGATAAAAATTACAATTCTAAGGAACTATTTCTTCCAACATTATTAGCAGGGCTGATTTAAGCCGCTAGAAATTTCTTGGTGATGTTCAGAAATTTTTCTTTGACTCATTGTCTCACAGTTCTTTCTAACCTGATCTATTATCTGTTTTTCATTCAGTCTCCTGCTTTACTTCAAAGCACAGTCTCCAGAATGGACATTTATTGAATATGTTGAGTCATTGTCTTTCTGAGCACATGCAAAACAAAACAAAAAAAATGTTTTCCAATGAATCATTACTTTTACTTGTTTAAATGAGAGTACAGAAATAGTCAATGGCATTTATAGAAAAGTACTTCAACAAAGCAAAACTTGGTTGATATTTATTATACTCTTTGGGCCATCTATGTGTAAATGGCTCATTTTGGTCATATAATTTCACTGTAAAATTACAATAATGGAATGTTTTAGTTAAAACCTAAGGAAAAGATATTATAATTTTATTTGAAAAAATATTTGCTTCCTATTAAAAAATAGTAGCATAGCATAGCTTATAGATTTTTTAATAGACTTTACTTTTTTTAAAGCAGTATTAGATTCATAGCAAAACTGAGAGGAAAGTTCAGAGTTCTCATACACTTCACTGGTCCCACACATGCATAGTCTCCTTCATTATCAACATCTACTGTAAGATTGATACATTTGTTACAATTGATGAACCTGCATTTACACATCATGATTACCTAAAATCCATAGTTTATATTAGGGTTTGCTCTTGGTGTACATTCTATGGGTTTTGACAAATAGATAATGACATGTATCCACCAGCATAGTATCATACAGAATAGTTTCACTGCCTTAAAAATCATCCTATCCTTGGCAACCACTGATCTTTTTACTGTCTACATAGTCTTGCCTTTTCCAGAATGTAATATAGTTAGAATTATACAATATATAACCTTTTCAGGTAAGCTTTTTTCACTTAGTTATATGTATTTGTTTTCTTGATCAAGAGATCTCAAATATAGCTATCACCTTTTTATAATAGTCCAGATGATAATTTTCACTTGAATTAATTTTTTTCCATTTAAAATATTCTGATTCCACATTAGATCTAAAGTGAGGTTTTTAAATGCTTTGGGAATCATTACTGAGGTTTCCCAAGAAGCTATTTTCTTCCTTTTAACTACTAATATTTTATTTAACCCTTAATCTCAAAGAATTGCTCCTCTATGAAAGGAATTTCCATTGTAGCATTACTTCCTTCTCTTTTCAAATTCTATATGGTTTATGGATACAAACAGAGACACAAATTCATTTATTTATAGATATGTATATGTTTTTAAATTTTGAGATTTTTAGTATCTTTAAAAATATTTCACTTTACTGAACATATCCTTAACAACTAGGTCTACTTGCCTTTTTCATTCATCTTCTAAAAAGTTTTTCAAAAAATTATTAGTATAGCAATAAGATTAATTATAACAACACCACTTCCCTTATTTTTTTAAAAAAATTGGGTAAAGAATCATAACTATTAATCGGTCAATATTTTATCAACTACATAATAGACACTATATAATGACTATTCTGTATATTGTATTGGTACACCATTAACTTTATTTCATATTGATTAGTACAAAGGTAAAGAAATAGTAAATAAATATTTTATTTTATAGCTCTATATTCTCTGTCAGAATTCTAAGCTGGGATATTTATTTCATGCCATATATCACTCGAGTTATCAATCTAAAATCGTAAGACAATTTGGTGTCTGGACAATTGTCTAAGTTTGAAGAGAAATATATATCTTCTTAAGTTGTTTTCTTACATTGACATGTAATTCTTAAATTCACATTACATTTTGAAAAAGGTGTATTCATCTGCAAAATAGTTCAATGGATACACTTGCACTTTACAAATACACTGTTTAAATATCAACAGGACAGATGCATTAAACATTGAACAACAGGTTCAGTGGTCTTCAAAGTGAGACATGCGAACACCTTAGTTGTCATGCAAATTGATCCGGGGGTGTGGCAAGAATATATTAGAATATGTATTTCTTACTAACTTTTGGAAATATTATTTATTTAAACTGGCTATTTTTAGGAATTTCCATAAGATATAAGATATCAGTATAGGAACACATTTATGTAATTTATAAATAAATATATCTAATGGGTATAGTACCTTTTCTCCTATTAGCATTGCGCTTTAAAAAGTTTGTAGACCCTGACTCTAGATATAAACCTCATTGTTCTCTGTTGTATGGCTCATACCTAATACAGTCCTTGATACAAAGTAGAGATGTTCAGTAAATATTTGTGAATGAATAATTAATCAGAATGGGTAAAGAAGGGCTCCATGCATTATTTAAATCTTGGAATGCCATGGAAATAGGCCCAATATATAAATAGGTCGCAAACCTTTTCTAGACCTGTTTTTTTTTTTTTTTCCAGGACACTTAGACTTTTAGTGATTGCTGTGAAGCTAGATTATCCCAGAAAGCACAGAACCCTCTAAAATGCATCCCCCCATTGTTTTCTCTTAGCTTTACTGCAGAACAACAACAACAAAACAAGTAGTTGATATACTAGAATCACATTTGGACTTAACAATGAAGAGACAATTATGTAAGAATTTACTATTGAATCTAAAAATGTTGAAAAGGAGCAAAATGAGGTGTTGACAAGGATACTTACAAAGACACATCTTCTATAATATTCAAAGCCTAAACCTTTAAGAACAAATCTGATGTCATTAATTTAATTTATTAATTTTAATTTTAATGTCATGAACAAATTTCTACAAGGCTTTATACCTTTAAGTTTCTACAGTTTTTTTAGGGTCTTTAAAATTAAGTGAAAAGGAGAAATAGGAA